>NC_085879.1:1175000-1235000 GCF_034702125.1 Engraulis encrasicolus
AACCGGTGCCTCACCTGAAACACGTTCCTCTCTCACTCATAAAAATGCACGTGAGCGAATGTAGGGCTCATCATCGAGCTCTGTGTGTGTGTGATGACTTGCCTCACCTCGGGGTGCACGGTTGTCTCTCTCCACCCATCAGGATGTCAAAGAGACTGCTTTGAAGAGGCTGGCCAGGAAGTCTGCCTTTGAGAGGGTGGATTTACTGAGGCCAGGGGTTGAGGCTTCACGGCTGATACCAGTAAAGACCCTGCAGGGCAAAAAGTCCCCACAATGCATGAAAACACTCACAAACACACAAACACACACACGCACGCACCCAAAGACACCGCAGAGGAAAGCTGTCCCACTTCACGAATCAAGTCCCCACAATGCATACACCCCCCACCTACCCACCCTCTCACACACACACAAAGTCAGTAGCCTACCGTACATCAAAGCTGTTTCTGATTTTATCTCGCATTATATTTCATCATTGATTTTTTTTAAGGAACATAAGATTTGGCCGGCGACAGAGAAGAGAAGAGAAGAGAAGAGGAAGCTCCAGGCTGTCTCCGCGTTGCCGTAGTGTAATATTTGGCTCCGGGTTGCAGTAGTGTAATATTATTTGTAGGAGACTAAGCTCTCTCTCTTTGCCGCCCGCCGCAGTCAGTCCCTCCACTGACTGCTGTCGCGTCTCATTAAATCGTGTATTGACTCGCTTCTCTCCGCGCATGTTGCACAGAGGCGAGGACTAATATTTTAACACAGATTGCCAAGATAAAGGGGGTCCTTCGATTGAAAATGAAATAAAAACCACACACACAAACACACACACACACACACACACACACACACACACACACACACACACACACACACACACACACACACACACACACACACACACACACACACACACACACACACACACACACACACACGCACACACACACACACACACGCACCTGCAACAGCAAGCAACCAGGCACCCCCAGCAACACTCCCCGAAGTTGGCAGAGCAAAAGTGGAGTCAGCACCTGAAGCAGAATGAGGATAGAATGAGAGTTTGGAGGAGAGACACCCAAAAACTGGAGCATACAGCATGCCTGGTATAGCATAGAGACGACGGCGGATCCGATGTTAACCCACACCAGTACATACATACGTATTTATGTACATACATATACAGTATATAACCAGCCTATGGATGGTAGGCCTATATGAAATACACATTTTCTCTATACACAAGAATATACATACACGCACATTTTATGTAAACTCGAGAAGTAGGTTATCACAGGGCCAACATGCATATCATCAGTCCCATTTGTGTAACTACCTTGTAGCCTATATTTCACTTTGCCTACATAGTCCATATATTGTCACAGCCTTACATTTCAAAACAATGTGTGTATAAAACAAGACAGTCTGCTGATAAGTAAAAAATGCCAGTGGGATTGTGATGGCTGTGAGACTGATAAAGTAGCCGCACTGTCACGGATGATAAGAATGAGAACTCCATCTACTCCCCACTTCATCTTTCGGTTGAAATATTCTGCCTGTTGGATAGGAAGGAGATGGATGGAAGAAAAAAATAACTGGATCTCCAACCATCTCCACGAGCGAAAAGTTTGCAGAAAAAACAAGTCAACTTAGCCAATGTCTTTTTTTTTCTCTCGCAACTGCAGAGGAAATTCATTTTTCATGATCAAACAACGCCCTCTATAGGTAGCCCAGGAGAAATGTACGGGATATTTCAGTGCAAATATCAGGCCCATAATATAAGTACCCTTAATAAAATCTGCCTTTACCAGAGCAAATCCTGTCTGGATTTCTATAATGAAGTGCTACCCTATATTATTATTGACCACTTGCCTTTCCACCCTATGGCATAGAAAAGAGTCCCTAAAAAGACATTTGTAATGAGGCCGGAACTCAGGGGACCGTTATTGAAAAAAAGATTACCAGCTGTGCAAGTTATGCCAATGTTTGTGAACTCAAAATCGGAACGCACAGGCAAGCTTCTCATGTTGAGGTTGTAATAACTGAAATACAAGAGTACATAATGCAAAAGCTCATAACCCCCCCTTCACACACACACACACACACACTCTCACACACACACACACACACACACACACACACACACCCTTATTTCCATTACTCTCATCTACTGTGCAAATTACACAACAAACAACTGTGACTATGAGGAAGTGCGGCAGCGTGGAGCTCCCTCTGCCTCTTGCCTTAACGAGGCCGAGCCACAGCCACAGGTAATTGCCACGCCGCAGCAGACCGACCGACTGACACACTAATTGGGGAGTCTCAGTGATCCTCGGACTGTGACAACTTGGCAATAAAAATCCATTAGCTTTCAGTGGCACAGCTGCGAGCTAATGAGCAGACACCGACTCGGGCTAGCACTGGTACGTATAAGGGAGAGAGAGAGAGAGAGAGAGAGAGAGAGAGAGAGAGAGAGAGAGAGAGAGAGAGAGAGAGAGAGAGAGAGAGAGAGAGAGAGAGAGAGAGAAGCCATAAAGCAAGATTAGAAGAGGGAGATGAATCAAAACCTTGTTCCCTTTGGTTACAAAGTGCCACAATACCTGATGCTTTTGTCGCATAGACTTCACAGGTGCTAGTAAGGTACATAACCAATGCCTTGTGAGCACATTTTGTAATACTGGTCGTCTGTCTTGCCCAATCAAAGTGTACATGCATGTAGGTCGTGCTTTAAAACAGCCTCTATTGCACAGCAGTGGTTTAATATTAAAAAAGCACCTAGATGTTAGTTCAATAAGGCCCATGACTCACTAATATCACACCAGCGGAGCCCTGCTAAGCAATAGAGACAATGTGGTACTTTGAAAGCTATTGTGTACAGATCATTAAAAACTTTCTATGGATTCTCTCCCTCCTTCTCTCTCTCATCCTCCTCTCTCTTAGCAGGTGCAATAATGAGGGAGCCCCCTTTCTCCTCCACCTCCGCCTCTTTCTTCTCTCTGCTCCCTCCATCCATCCGCCCCCAGGCTCCCTGGAGCTTCCAGTGTGCACACTAAGTAGGTCCACCCCAGCACTGGTTGTGTAACAGGGTCCTCCCTGACGTCACACAACACTCTCCCTGCTGCCTCAGCCTCCAGGAAAAGCCCGGCAGCAGCACTGCACCAGCGCGGAGGGGTGTGTGTAGGGGGACGACGGGGGACGACAGGGCAGGGGCGGAGGGGGCGGAGGGGGCGGACTGGGGGAGGGAGGGTGTGTGGACAAACAGAGCGAGGAAGATGGGACAGAGGTGGATGCAGAGACAGGGAGAGAGAGAGAGAGAGAGAGAGAGAGAGAGAGAGAGAGAGAGAGAGAGAGAGAGAGAGAGAGAGAGAATGGGGGAAGACAGGGCGTGGGTGGACTGGGGGAGGGGAGGATGTGTGTTTGTGGACAAACAGAGCAGGACGAAGGTAGATGCAGAGAGAAAGAGTGACAGAGAGGGTGATGATGGAGAGAGAGAGAGAGAGAGAGAGAGAAAGAGAGAGAGAGAGAGAGAGAGAGAGAGAGAGAGAGAGAGAGAGAGAGAGGGAATGATGCAGCGGAAAAAGTGAGGGAAAGGCAGAAAGAGGGAATGAGCGGGAGATCAAGAAAGATAGATGGACCAGTCAGAGAAATGGAGAAGGGGGGAAGAAAGGAGCAAAGGTAAACAGAAATAGATAAAAGGAAAGGTAACGAAAAATGGGGAGTAAAGCAGGAAGAAAAAGGAGAGTGTTTTTAAAAGCAAGGTGAGAGGAGGAGAAAGGGAGGGGATGATGGATGATGGTGGATGTCCAGGCAGTCAGGCAGGCAGGCTTTCCCGCTCCCTCCTCCCCCTCGTCTAACTCATGTCTGTGGGCAAACATGGGGATTCCCCCCTCACTCACTCTCTCTCTACGTGGGAAGGTAGCAACAGAGGCAGGCCTTCCCCAAACACACGCACGCGCACACACACACACACACACATTCAGTTTCCACCACGCCCCACTGCGCCCTGGCAGAACTAATGAGATTCAGCCATTGCAGATCTTTATGTAACGGGTCAGGGGCGCTCTACTCCACGCTGCTCAGAGAGATGAACATCTGACTCTCCGACGAGAGGCAGAATAGGCGCGCGCACACACGTACACACACACACACACACGCACATACAAACACAGAACAACACCACACTCACGCATGCACAAACACAGAAAGTTCTTGCAAACCACATTTTGTGTGTTTACACAGTGTTACACAACACCTTCATCATGCACATCTTCTAGATGGGAGTAGTATATGAAGCAATAGCAGCAAAAGAAATAGGGTAATCATATTCACGCACAACACCATAGAGATTTAATTGTCTGCACACAAGATTTTAATAAGTGCACGGCGACAGCATTGCTCTTTGTATTATTGACAAGCTTTTCATATATTCGATAGGGTTTATAAACTCCAGGAAAGCTTTGCTACATTTCCCCAGAGGCTTTATAATTCAAAACATAATTATGATTATTAGCATATGTCTAAATGCAAATACGTGCAATAATCGCTGGCTCGATGGGAGTCCCGATTGGTTCGCCGTCGTTAAACAGATCCTGTTCACTGATCCACTCTAAAGCTGATTATGGTCTGAATTTTAACAGTGTATATTGTCTGCAGCGCAGCACTTGTAATATCACTTCAGCAATAATATCAAGCAAATGATCATCCTCTACCTTCATTGCTCAGGTATATAACCCTATACTGCACACATTATTATCCCATCATGGAAAAAAATCTTACTGTGTTTTTTGTCACATAAAATGAACTTCTTAAGACATTTTTGCAATTTTTTTCAAAAAAAAGTTTTTTGGGGGGGTACTTTTAGGTTTGTTGCCATATGGCAACATTGTGCAGTTACGGAAAGGATCCAGTGTACATTTTCCCTCCAAGACCAAACAAGGGTCATACAACATTATGGATTATTTTATAGAAATATAATTGTTTTTATCTCAGAAAAACATTGAAAGTTTACCCACAAGTTCAAGGGAGTTATTTAACACATTTTTGCCACTGAGAGAACAAGTGAATACTGTTTATTATATCCCCGAAAAACAGTATTTCAGTGGTATTACTTTGACCAACCACCAATTAATATATTAGGTATTAACACAATATCTGTGCATAGATTTGCACAAAAATGTGTATGGTAACTGTCTATAATATGTACATGAACTGATTTAATTTTGGAAGCCAACACTTTCAAGATGGCCGACATTCAAGATGGCCGATTTGCGGGCCAGGCATCTTTCAACATAACCAACAGTTTATTTGTCATAACTTTTGAATGGATGCTTGGATTTACACTAAACCTTGTGTGATAACACTCTATAATGAGTAAATAAGTCATGTAAAATTGTGAGGCCAGTGCTTTCAAGATAGCTGAATTTCAAGATGGCTGACTTTGAAGTTGGCAATCTTTCGAGACGGCCTACCTTTTGTTTACGCCACAACTTTTCAATGGGTGCTTGGATTTGCAGTAAATCTTGTGTGTTAATAATATAATTGGTTTATGAGATGCTTGAAATGTCGAGATTATGCTTTTGAAATGGCTGACTTTCAAAATGGTTGACTTTGTACAATAATTTTTGATCGGGTTGACAGATTTGCACAAACGTTGTGTGCTAATTAGCCTAATTATAACATACACATGAAGTCAAAACATTTTGGAGGCTTCAAATGGTCAAGATGACAGTAGCTTTATGCTCTAATCTGGGGTTTGGGGATTTTTGTGGTATACCTCTGGCAGTCTGGGGAGGCTGCATAGGCCTTGTTCGCTTTTCTGCATGTACTCAGAGTGAAAGCTCATAAAACAGTTCTGTACACCTATTATAACATTTTGTATGTTCTTTACAGACTGCCATTTACACTAATTATAAATATTATCAGTTATCAATCATTCGATCAATAAATAAATCAATTAATCAATCAATTATAATTGGGTATTTGTATCAATACACTTTCCCTATTGACCGTCTTGTTCCATTACCGCACAATGTTGCCGTATGGCAACATACCTATTTTTCAACATAAAATGGAAATAATTTTAGTTGAAAACAAAACAAATGGTGAAAACAGATCATGACTAACTATAGATCATCCCAATATTTTTTTTAATTTTGTAAATATTGCAAAAAGTGTGAAAAATCTTGGCCAATGCCAGAGCAATCTGTCAAGGACACACGCTCATGTACAGTGAGGGAAAGAGCGAGCCTGGGGCAGTGTGTGGTGTCATGTGATGTCAACAAACCACATAATTGGATAAAACAAGGCCACAGTTTCAATATGAAAACCAATCAGTTTCTATTATTTATATGTAAATACCAGGAAATGCCAAAAGAATGGTATGTTGCCATATGGCAACACCGTGCAGTATAGGGTATATAATGTCCCTGCTTCAATTTTCAAATATTCATTAATTTGTTTATATTGCATATATCTATGTGTTGTGCTGAGACCGGTTGGGTAAATCAAGGTAAGGCTGCTCAGTGGATAGGGGAAAATCCAGGCCTAGACTTCCTTCAGAAGGTATTGGTGTTGGTTCGTAATGCTATATCGCCACCTTGTGGTATACTTTGTTAGTACACAGCCACGATACAGCATATCCAATATTTCGTTGTTTGATTCAACTCAAGATCACTAATATCAATTAATGAACATTTGGGATTTTGAACCAAATGCAAACCTCACTAACTGCAAATGCAAGAAAGGTTCACTAAAGCAGTATGTAAATAATACAGTGCATCATGGGGGAAAGTATCTCCCTCATCATGAAGATGCAAGGTGTTGTCATCTGCTACTGAATGCATAACATAATAACTTAATAGCACCAGAGATTTAATCCCTCCAGTTTCCCTAGTAACTACACATGAAGTAAAACATGTTGTAGGTGGAAAGATGTTCTATGCATCCCTTTAGAAAAAAAAAATTACATCCTCTTCTTGAAGGAAAGGGACACTCATCAACTAAATCATCTTCCTGGTATGCAAGCTCAGTATCTAATCCAAATGTCAAAAACAGTTTTGTGCCTTTAGTTTGGCTAATTTGGTTACTGGTTCGCACATCTCTGTGAAGATTTCTGCGAAGCAGCCAAAGTTATAAAAAAGTGTTTTAGTAAACTGCCATTTAAAAAAGCTTCCTTCATCCCTGATATACAAACACTAAAATATATATTTATATATTAAAGAACGCAACATGGAATGGAACCAGGTAATACTGTATATTTTATTAGTAGCCTTTATTATGGATGCATGACTGGTAAGAGAACATAGAGGGCAGCAGAATACCTGCACAGTAAAAGTTGTGATTTTATTATTATGTGGAGTACTGAGAATTGGCACAAATAATATATTACAATGTTGTATATTCTCTCACAATTGAAATCCTATGCACAATAATACAGATTTCAAAACACACACAAACAAAAGAAATAATAAATAATAAAATTAAACTTCAAAACGAGTATGTCCGAGTGATATGTCGGTCAAAGAGGTTTAGTTTTTCATTGCGTCGATTATCTGCAACATCATCTATTCAGTGCAAACATGAAAAGCTGAAATTTAAAAAAAGATATAGTACATGCACTCCTGCAGACAAAAGAGAAATGTCGGGAGGTGTTGGGGCAAAGAGTGAAAATAAGTTGCTTTGCGGTCATTTTGAAAGACGCCTTCCACTTAGTTTGCTCTACAGGAATGCAAAACGGAAGAAAATGCCCATCCCAACAATACTAATAAAAAAATGCAAACTATTCAAAAACAAAGTTTGCTTACATGTTGCTCTTAAAACAAAGTGCTTTACATATGAGGCGGGGAAATATTTGTCAAAATACATGGTCATCCCAGGCCTATACTGACCCCCAACAGCAAGGCTGGGGGCAGGCATGTGGTTATGGTGGGCCCTGTATTGGTAATCCAGTGTAAAGGCAACGACTACCATGCTCCATGAGGATGCAGAGAGCTGTGATGGTTTGCATGTAGACACAACCATCTCTGAAATCTCTGTGTGAGCCTCAAGATAAAACCTGCTGCAGCAAGATAAAGGTATGAAGGGATCTTTCCATACAGTTTAAAAGAAAAAAAAGTGTTAAGAGGACACACAAGCGTTTAAAGAAGTGAAATTATCATAGGGACAGCACTTGCACTCAAGACAAACCCCGGCGGTCAATCTAGAAGAGAACCATTCTTTCCAAAGAAGTAGGAAACAAGATTTTGGAGGGAATACCAATATCCTCCCTTGTTCTCAGAGAATATGATACAACACATAGCCTTCAAGAATCCTACTCGAGAGAATAAGGCAAGCAAGCTCAAACTTTACAGTCAGTAGTACAATATTTACAAATACATTGTTTCAGCAATTTCACAAATACGCTTCCGAAGCTCTTTTTTTTTACCTCCAGTTTTATTGTCAGGAGCAATACGCTAGTGGTTATTGGTGGCATCGCACCACCCATTGCAGCAAGCGCACAGGTGCAAGTCATCTCATGCTTTTTCGTGGGCACTCAGGGAATATTCTAGATGCTGAATGTACTCTGAGGGTGCGTCATATAGGACGACAGATTTCACGTTTCCCCGTCAAACCCTCATGCAAGAAAGACCCAACGACTGAAGTGGACCATGTTTTGAGTTGTCACACCTCATTTCAGAACACTCCTCCTCAACGCGAACTAGTACAACAGTATTTGAGCCAGGCTGCCTTGGGCCAATGCTTCTCAAACATAATTCATTCCTCCATCCTTTGCCTTGAATTTCCCAGCAGGGAAACATCCAATCCAAGCCAGCTAAAGAAGCTCACACTTAAGTCTCCAAACACTCCTCGAAAACAGAAGACACTTGAAGATAAGTTGATTATCCAGGTGATGCTTTGTTTTGCCGGTGAGATAGACTTCTGAGTCTTACCTCTGGTACAGGCAACTTCCAATATAAATTATGGAGTCGCTAGCCCAGCTTTACGCAAAGCTCAGAGATGCTTAAAAAAAACTAGGGCTGAAGTTTAAAAAAAAGACTTGGTTCCTTAATACTGAAGGTTACTCATAGATCAGTCACAGCAAAACAGTGGATATTGAAAATAGTAATGTCCTCCACCACTGGATGGTGGTGTGAAGGGTCCCTTAAAACAGCCAAACAGACATACAATATGTGAGAAAACAAAAAACAAAAAAAGTCAGAAAGAAAGAATACATAATAGAGCAGAGCCGTTTCAGCCAAACATTACTGAAGAGCTGGTGTCTATTGATAAAATGTTCTCCAAGACAGTGGGATGTGGTTGGAGAGCATCATTAACTGGAATGGGGGAACAAACACTCCATTAACATGGAGGATGTACTATTAAGATGAGTCTGGTGTAATAAAATAAAAGCAAAAAAGACACACTCTTCCAGAATCAATTTGTGCACGCACAGACACACACACAGGAAATAAATAAGTATGGAAATGTACCCCAGTTCTGTCTGCCAAGACAAAATGTCTGAGGACAGTCTTAGGAAGGGAAGAGTGTTCTAGAAAAAGGTAGCTGTGGTAAAAATCCTCATGAATTTATCATTAGTTCAGCCTTCGAAGCATCACTCTCCCATCATTCTCCGGAAGGCCACTTTCTGAGGTACAGATTGTAGACAAAAAAATGTCAAGACCACATCAATAATGTGTCAATAACGGGCCATGACAACATATTTTTTGCCTTTAAACCACTGACTTCTTTAGAACAGCAGTCCCAAACTAGACAGGCTACTCTAGACCCAGAGGAGAATACAGTACATAAATCCTGCCAAGAGCCCTACCTAGATTTCTCGGTTTCTACCACTCTCACCCCCTCTCTCAACCGGAAGGTCGTCTAAGATTTTTTTTTAGGGACGCTCACGCTGGCATGGCATCACTGGCTGGTGGCCTTTCTAAAAGAGATCACCAAAGACAGGTCCCCTTAGAGTCGTCCCTCAGAGCTGATAACGCTGCACCTGGCCTAGTTTAGCCAAAGAGGTTGCTGGCCTCTGGCTTCTAATTTGAGAGACAGGAGTGTCAGAGTAGAAAACATCGTTTTCTTTTGAAGTAGGCTACCGCTAAATTGGAGAGGGGGAAATGATACTCGAGGTAAGCAGAGAGAAAGCGAGAGAAAACAAAAAAGCGTGTTGCTTGTTAGTACTTGGTGGAGCGGTTGATGAGAGATAACCATGAGACTACATAGAACACAGATACCCTTGAACTTGTCAAACACACATCGGCAGCACGTGGTGCGCGCCCACACACACACACACACACACACACACACTTACGTAGACACTCACACACTCAAAACGCACAGCTTGCTCATATCCTGTACTAATAACAACAGAAGGATTTTGGAGCGGTGCATTACAGATCGACAATAATGCCAAAACGTGAAAAGCTGGTCTCAAAGTATTGGAAACGAGAAAAAAACTGCTCTCAGGATACAGTATACAGCATACAGTATATCTATGCACGTGTACACTTGTCCATGTGTGCTTGTGTATACATAATATGCATATGTGCGCATGAGTATGTGAAGGTGTGTGTGTTTGTGTGTGTGTGTACGCTAATGATCCAGAGATGGGGTGCTGTCTGGGGGTTGTTCAGGGCGTCTCAGCTTCTTTGCCTGCTGTGGAGGTGGTGGTCTTCTTCTTTGGCTGTTTCTTCACCGTCTTGGTTGTCTGCAAGGAGAAAGAAAGAAAGAGAGAGAAAGAAAGAAACAGTCAATGACGAGCAAAGGGTCGAGGATGGCAAGAGAGAAGGATAAAAAAAAAAACCTTCAGTGGCAGACAAGACCCAGAGTAGAGCCATAATGAGAGCGAATACCAGCACATCATGTGCTAGACCAAAAACTTTAAACTGAAAAAGAAATAATAAAAAAGGTCACGAGACACTGATAGAAAACTTCCATTAGCGTGGCGTTTTGCACATTCATCAAAGTCAACGGACAGCATGTCCGAAACATAGTGCGAAGGAAGTCATATTTAAGAGCAAGTCTCAGCGTGCTGACTTTATAATTCATTTTCAAGATCCAGAGTAGAGCCATCAAGTTAGAAATAAAACAAAAGGAAATATAGAGGAAATAAATCGGCATAACAAAAAGCAGGGCAGCTAGTCCACCTCTTTCTTGGCTGTTGAGGAAAGGTCAGGGGGCTGAGAGCACACACAGAGCAGTCCACAGCTAGCCCAATTCATGAAGTGCAGCAAGGACGGAAAAAAAAAAGTTCACACTCCACAACCTACGGTGAGCCGCCAAGCACTCTTGAGATGAGGGACTGCAGTACATGTCCTTCTCTTTCTCTCTTTTCAACTGTCTATCCATCACACTCCCCATCATCCCTCTCACTCCACCACCCTCGCTTCCTCTCTCTGTCTCAGGTGTGTACTTATGGCACATTACATAAGAGAACGCTTCAATCCAGTGTGAGTGTGTGTGTGTGTGTGTGTGTGTGTGTGTGTGTGGGAGTGTGTGACAGATTGAGAGAGGTGATGAAGAGGGCAGCCCGATTTCTTTTTTTCCACAACTGAATGCACAGCTGAACGTTCTATTAGCGAGAGAGAGAGAGAGAGAGAGAGAGAGAGAGAGAGAGAGAGAGAGAGAGAGAGAGAGAGGGAGAGAGAGAGAGAGACAGAGAGAGACAGAGAGAGAGAGAGAGCGTGAGAGAGCGCGCGGCACAGAGGTAGACAGAGGGGAAAAAAATAAAAAAAGTTCAGAGATGAAAGTGAGGGTGAAAAAAGTGAGAGAGAGAGGAGAGGAGAGGAGATGAGATGAGATGAGAGGACAGGACAGGACAGGAGAGGAGGAGAGGAGAGGACAGGAGAGGACAGGAGAGGACAGGAGAGGAGAGGACAGGAGAGGAGAGGAGGCACATGGTCTCATCCATTATTTCTGACTGCAGAGTGATGCTGTGGTGTTGTGCCAGTACTGTAGATCTGCCTGCATGGCGGGGTGACCAACTACCAAGAAGGCCCTGGCAGGAGCAGAACACCTCATCGTGTGTGTGTGTGTGTGTGTGTGTGTGTGTGTGTGTGCGTGTGTGTGTGTGTGTGTGTGTGTGTTAGTGCTGGGAGATATGGAAAAAAAATATCAGGATATGGATTACTAAATGCGTATGTTTTCAGTTGCATAGTGCATGCATAGTGACAACATTATTAAATTATATGTGCGATATTAAATTGTATATTAGCTGTAATAATGGATTAAATTATCTTATCACGATAGAAGTGTGTCCATCATGCCCTTTCTCCTCTACCACGACAACGAAACATGTCATATCGCCCAGCCCTAGTGTGTGTGTGTGTGTGTGTGTGTGTGTGCCAGTGCCATGGTTACGTTTCTCTGTATGCTGATGTATGCAATGCACGCCTGGTTTAGCTCAACTCTGCAATACATCACTGGGCAGCAGCAGCAGCAGCTCTGGTGGGGGTACACTAAGCTCACTTTTAGGGCCTAAAACCAGGGCTTCCTTTTTGGCCAAGCACAGCACATTTCAGAGAGCTCACAATGCAAGTGGAGCAAAGAGGGATGGAGTGGTGCATGCCAATGAGAGACAGACAGAAACAGAGATTCACACAGATAGAGATAGAGATAGAGATAGAGATAGAGATAGAGAGATAGAGAGAGAGAGAGAGAGAGAGAGAGATAGAGATAGAGATAGAGATAGAGATAGAGAGCGAGAGCGAGAGCGAGAGAGCGTCTTCAACCAACTTGGTCAAATAAGGGTGACCGAGTGCTGCATTCGTTCCAGCTTGTTGGCCTTGACACAGGGATTTGTGAGTGTGTGGTGTTGCATGGTATTATGGGGCAGCCATGGCCTAGTGGTTAGGGAGGTCCTCCCTAACCCTGTCCTCCCTAACCCCAGTCCTCCCTACCCCTCCATCCATGGCCCTTGAGCAAGGCACCTTACCCCACATTGCTCCAAGGACTGTAATCAATACCTTGGTAATTGACGGATCACAAAAGCCACGCCCCTTAGTTAAAAAAATGTTGGTTGTTACTACGTCTGTCAAAAACGTAGATCCAGACACGCGTTTGGGTTGCGGTTAATAGCCCATGTGTGTACACTAACTTTGGACACACAATGAGTACTGGAAGCTTATTCAATTATAAGGTACAACATGCTATGTAATGTCTGTAACCAGGATCTTTTGATAGTTTGGTGTAAACCGGGACATTTTCGGGACCGCCAATGGACCTTTAATAGGGCTTTGGGTCTAAATCGGGCGTTTGAGGTCACATCGAATGTCTCTTCTGTTCACTGTAATAGTCTTAGTTTCTAGTTCATATATGCAACGTTGCAGCCCCATTTGATTTTTTTGCGGTCACATGTACCCACACACCATGAAGGACAGAGGACAGGGGTTGCCGTCCACTTCTCCATGGCATGTGTAGGCTACCTGGTGCATATAACCGAGTCCCCTTTAGGCAATGGCAATAGTTTACAAATATAATTTGAATCATAATGCCGCAAATCCAAGACTATGTCTGATGTCATACACTGTTGTCCTTAAGTCTGAGAGATGACTAACCCCTGGTACAAGACGTTGCCTAAACTAATGGTATCAAATGCAAAGGGGAAGGGGACCGGGCTATGTTAGCAAACAGGACGATTACACAGTTAGCCTAGGCTATGTACAGTGTAATTAAATAGTTTGCTCCAAGTCCAAGATATGGATAGGCTACACATTTATTTTTCTAAATCCAAATGCGTATTGTGCTTTTTGTTGACTATTTGCACATGATGTTACAGCTAGACTGGGGAATAGTATGCTAGTAGTTTAGAACTGTGGGCACAAATAAAGAAGTAAAATGCTTGTGTGTGTGTGTGTGTCTGTGTGTTATAAATACATCTGTTTTGGCAGCTGCTGGCTTCTTGACTGCCTTGACGCTGGCCGAGCGCTTCACGGTGGGCTTCTCTCCTGCATCCTCGTCCGAGTGCTCGGTCCTCGTGTCTGACTGGTCGCCGTCTGACCTTGAGCTGGAGCTGTGATGGACGTCCTCGGCCACCACCGCATGCATGGATCGAGCTGGGGAAGCACACACAACCATCATCATCATCATCATCGGCGGACACTTGTATTTGAGTATGTCTGCTCACCTCAAGACCCATAAGGACCAAGAAGGAGGACAAAGAGGCCAATCCTGCACCCACATAGTCTGGGGCAATGCGGGCAGGGGTGGTTGTATGTGTGGCCACAAAGCTTCTTCACACACACTACTGATTTTCCTTTACTTTTCTTTTAAATGCTTTTGATTTTCATCACTACCTCCTTCCCTCCCTCCTCTCGTTTTCCCTCTCTCTCTCGCTCTCCCCAAACCCCCTCCCCACCAGTACGGCTCTCTGTTCAGTCTCCTCATTTCTATTCCACAGTGCTGCTTTAATCCTATTTCACTTTCCTCTTTTGCTTGCCCCTGCCCCAAGCCTCATTTTTCCCCCTTTTCTTCTTTTCTCCTCCCTATTCTTCTCGCCCTCACCTCCCCGTCTCCCTTTCTCCTTGGTTACAAGCCCTCTTTCTTTTCATGCATGCGTACATTATTCCCTCCGTTTTCGAGAATGAGCCGTGGCTAACTAGATAAACAGGACAGGAGGCGTGTCCGAAGCACTGGGGCATTGGGATGAGCTTTTCCTAGCCACTCTGTCCTCACACCACCTCATCTCCCACTCCACCGGTTCTTATTTCTTCCCAAAGATTGCCGTCATGCACACCACCATCCTAGTTGAAAGGGAAGACACAACGGCTACATGGCTGAAACCTTGGCTCCAACTGTTGCTGCTTTTCTTTGTCTAGTCATGTTATTCAGATAACAACACTTCACTTCATGGCATGTCACATGTATTCTGAATTCCATGACTAGACAAAAAAGGGGGCAACAGTTCCAAGCACACCAGACATTCACTGGCTCTACTCTATGCCTGTACTTACTGTACACAGCGTCATCATGTTTGAGAGACATAGGAGGCACGCACACAAAGCATTTCATGTCTCCATCAACACCTCCTGGCCACACCCTTCCCTCCTAATCTGCTGCTTCTCACCATGTGACTGGTCCTCTCCTTCAAGTCCTGCCACACTGGCCCGACCCAGCCTGCACTGTGATCAGCACTGGGCTACCAGGGGAGTGCCATGGCCTTTAAAATGCATGCTCATTTGGTCATCCACACAAGGTTGCTACCCTACTAATCAAAAAGCCCCCTACAGTCACCCATGACTCTGAAACATGTGTCGTGTATTTTGGGCGTGGTGGAGTAGAAAGAGGCTATGCGATGTGAATTGTATTATTCGCTCCCTGAGGAGTTGGACAACATTTACAAACCAGGGGTGAGTTTCTCAAAACCAAAGTTGCTTACTACATTAGCTACTTTGTTGTTTTCAATGCATTTTCCCATTGGCAACTACCGAAGTTGCTAACAGGCTAACAACCTCTCTTTTGAGAAACTCACCCCATGCTTGCTTGATCAGCAGGCAACGACCACCACATACATATTGTCCAAAAGCCCCCCCCCAAACCCACAGCTGTTCACACTGCATAGCATCTGTGTACTCCGCCTCACTCAAAATACAGGGCACGTGCAACAGGCACAGGCAGCCTGCGAGGGCTGAGCAGAGCAGAGTGTGTGTTACAGCTGGTCTGCAGGGAAATCAGTCATGAGGGCTGGCACAGGCTGTCCACTAGGTTTTGTTCAGTTAGTGCATGCTCAGCAAACGGGGGAAAACACTGGACAATAACAAGGGTGGCCAATACCCTGAATATTATGCTTAATCATCAACTAGCCAAAAAGCTACCCTCTTATTAGAAAACAATGAACAATACACCTTAAAAAATAGTTTGCACTCTACCAAACAGTATGTGCAGCACCAAATTCATAATACCACAACTGCCATGAAATCAAAATCTCTAATGCAGAGAAACAGCTGACAAACTACCGTATTCCTGGCATCAGTACGGGGGCAACAGAAAAGGGGTGCATTTTCCAGTTTAGCAAAAAATAACTAAACCAACGTAATCCCAACCCGTAGGTGTAGTGAGCAGATCTTTTTCACATATGATGCCCTTGCTCCAGCATATTTACAATGTGATGATTCTGTTATCTGCTGTGGCATCTTTAAGACAGAATCGTAACCAGTCATCAATAATCAGATGTGTAACCCCTTTTTTGTGCATGGCAGCATGGGAGCTAGGAAAAGGTGGACACCGGCCACCTCTATTAGCCTGATCCCATTCATAGTGTGTGGGGTGTACCAAAGTTTGTGTTCAAGATTGGCCATCCCGCGGCTTATTCTCAGCTAACAATTTGTCATTGGAGTCAGTGGTCATCAGTGGTAATCAGTGATTGGTTTGTAATCATGTCCAGTAGAATGAAAATAGGCTTGATAGACCTCAACGAGAACTTGCTGGTCCCATGTAATAGTGTGACGTGGTTGTGGTGCATGCTAATGTATGCTGGGCTAAGAACCTGAGGGAAGGTCTGGCTTCCAGGTCAAGTAGAGCAATCCCTTCCCAACCTTCCTCCCTAAGGGCTGTGATGGTGTGGCCATCACTACGGTTGTGGGTGCGTTCTGACGCGAACGTCACACCAACGGTTCTTTGGTGTAGCGGTCAGAGCCGCAGTTTAGAAGGTTCAAGTGCCGGCAGGGCAACTCTACTCCCCTTTGCTACAAGGTCGTTTACACCAGTAGGCCCGTAATCAATCCATATATCGATATAACAGCATGTGATGTTGTAGACATTGTCGCGCACTTATGACTAGCTGCATGTCCGTAGGAGGCTCTGGCTGCCCAGAATAAACCGAGCCATCCCATCTCAACCTCCTTCCATAACGACCTTACAAAACGGTATATAATCTACATCAGGTGTCACCAACGTGGTGCCCCTGGGCGCCAGGTAGCCCTCCAAGAGCTTCTGAGGTGCCCACCAAGGATGTTAATAAATAGGGATGACTACAGGATTTTAGTCACAGTTGAGGTTTTTCTTCATTTAAATATGAGATTATTTCTTTATAACCTATAAAGAATACTTCTTTATAACCTATCAGCAAATAATCATTCAATCATAGTGTGATTTCTAGAAGAATGTCAAGACGTAGAGGATTTCAAACAAACTAGTAGCCCGCGGGTAGTCCCCAGGTCAAAAAAATGTGTACTTAAGTGTACTTTAAATATATTTAATTTTCTGAAAGTATATTTTAAGTACACTCTATTTATCAAGTACAGTACTTAAGTATGGTATTTAAAAATATACTTATAGTTTAGTGTATTTTAAATATATTTTAAAATCATTTGTATTATTAAAGTTATGTACTTAAATATAGTTTTATAAAAATATACTGTTAGTGTATTGTATTTTAAATGTATTTTAAGTATATTTGTATTTTAAAAGTAATGTGCTAAGTGTAGTATTGTAAAATATACTATTAGTGTATTATATTTTAAGTGTATTTCAAGTATATTTGTATTTTAAAAGTAATGTGCTAAAGTGTAGCATTATAAAGTATACTATTAGTGTATTATACTTTAAGTGTATTTTAAGTATCTTTGTATTTTAAAAGTTATATACTTAAGTGTAGTATTATAAAATACACTATTAGTGTATTGTATTTAAATGTATTGCAAGTACATTTGTATTTTAAAAGTAATGTGCTAAGTGTAGTATTGTAAAATATACTATTAGTGTATTATATTTTAAGTGTATTTCAAGTATATTTGTATTTTAAAAGTAATGTGCTAAAGTGTAGCATTATAAAGTATACTATTAGTGTATTATACTTTAAGTGTATTTTAAGTATCTTTGTATTTTAAAAGCTATATACTTAAGTGTGGTATTATAAAATACACTATTAGTGTATTGTATTTAAATGTATTGTAAGTACATTTGTATTTTAAAAGTAATGTGCTAAAGTGTAGTATTGTCAAATATACTATTAGTATATTGTATTTTAAGTCTATTTTAAGTACATTTGTATTTTAAAAGTAATGTGCTAAAGTGCAGCATTATACAGTATACTGTTAGTGTATTATATTTTAAGTGTATTTTAAGTATCTTTGTATTTTAAAAGTCATGTACTTAAGTGTAGTATTATGAAATACACTATTAGTGTATTGTATTTAAATGTA
The DNA here is from genome assembly GCF_034702125.1 of Engraulis encrasicolus. NCBI lineage: Eukaryota > Metazoa > Chordata > Actinopteri > Clupeiformes > Engraulidae > Engraulis > Engraulis encrasicolus. The sequence goes on from NC_085879.1 coordinate 1,193,108, forward strand.
TTTTAAGTACATTTGTATTTTAAAAGTAATGGGCTAAAGTGTAGCATTATAAAGTATACTATTAGTGTATTATATTTTAAGTGTACTAAGTGTGGTACTGTTAAATATACTATTAGTATATTACATTTTAAGTCTATTTTAAGTACATTTGTATTTTAAAAGTAATGTGTTAAAGTGTAGTATTATAAAATACACTATTAGTGTATTGTATTTAAATGTATTGTATTTGAAAACATACTATTAGTGTAGTATATTTTAAGTGTATTTTAAGTGTATTTGTATTTTAAAAGTAATGTGCTAAAGTTTGGTATTAGAAAGAATATTTGAAACGTGCTTAAAGTTAAGTATGATTTTAGTATATTAAGTACACTTGTACAAAGTTTGATTTTAGTACCAAAAAGTCAACTTAAAATGTGTTAAAGCTCTACTTATATTTCAAGTGTATTTAAGTATACTATAAGTTGTCCCAAAATAACACAACTTAAGTATGTACTTCTGCAGCATGCTATAAAGTGCTTTCTTATGACCTTGAAATAGATTTGTAGCATACTTCAAATAGTTACACTTAACCACATGTTAAAGTACACATTAAACATCTTTTAAAGTGAATTAGTAAGTATATTTAAAATGTACTTACAGTTAAGTATGATTTTAGTATATTAAGTACACTTCTGCAAAGATTGATTTTAGTACCAAAAAGTCAGCTTAAAATGTCTTAAAGCTCTACTTAATCATACTTCAAGTGTGTTTAAGTATACTATAAGTTGCCCCAAAATAACATTCTTTAAATACACACCTTGAAGTATATTTTAAATACAAAAATACATACTTATTAAGTATATTAAGTACACTTTTTTCACCTGGGTACTTTTTTTTAACCATCATTTTAGTGTATTTTAACCTAGGCTTATTTATTCATTATGCTTTGTAACATTAAATAACCTTCCACCTTCCATTTTGTTAATGTATTTTCATGGTAAAAACACCATATTGAAGAGCACAAACAGATCTTAAAAAGGCATGTAAGGCCTTACCTATTACACTTTTAAGCACAATACTGAAGTCTGTACTTAAGTTGTGTTATTAGTGTATTAAGTGCACTTTAAGTGTACTTTTTGGTGCACAAATTAAACATGTAAAAGTGTCTTTAATTCGATAAAAGCATACCACCACCAATGATTTCCAAGTATTATTATTAAGTATATAAAAGTATACTTAAAGTGTACTACTCAAGACTATTACTTCAAGAACGTAATTGTGCCCGTTGTATCACAGGTAGTTGTGGTCTAGTGGTTAGAGTGCAGGTCTGTGGTTCAGTGAATTGTGGGTTCAAATCCTGGTTGAGGCAGTGGTTGTTGTCTGAAGTGAAGGTGAAAGGAAGGTTCATGTGAATGGCTGATGATTGTAAACAAGACAATGTACGATGGAAATGAGTAATTAGTAATTACATTGATGTTTTTTTCATATACTTTTGAAATATATTTAAAGTGTACTTAAAATAAATATATTTGAAATGTGCTTAAAGTAAAATCTACTTGTAGTATACTTAAAATACATTTAGAGTCAATACACTTAAAATGTACTTAAAGCGATTTTTGTGAATATATTTGAAATATATTTTTTAAAGTATGCTTTAGTACATTAAGTGCACTTGTACAAAGTTTGATTTTAGTACAAAAAAGTAAACTTAAAATGTGTTTAAGCTCTACTTAATCATACTTCAAGTGTATTTAAGTGCACTATAAGTTGTCCCAAAATAACACAACTTAAGTATATACTTCTGCAGCATGCTATAAAGTACTTTCTTGTGACATTGAAATAGATTTCTAATGTACTTAAAATGCACTTATCTGCATGCTAAAGTACACATTAAACACATTTTAAAGTTATTTGGTTAGTATACTTACAATGTACTTAAAATAAAGTATATTTTTAGTATATTAAGTACACTTGTACAAAGTTTGATTTTAGTACAAAAAAGTCAACTTAAAACGTGATTAAGCTCTACTTAATTATATTTCAAGTGTATTTAAGTATACTATAAGTTGTCCCAAAATAACACAACTTAAGTATGTACTTCTGCAGTATACTATAAAGTACTTTCTCATGACGTTAAAATAGATTTCTAATATACTTAAAATGCACTTATCCGCATGCTAAAGTACACATTAAACACATTTTAAAGTGACTTGGTTAATATACTTATAATGTACTTAAAGTTAAATATATTTTTAGTATATTAAGTACACTTATACAAAGTTTAATTTTAGTACAAAAAAGTCAACTTAAAATGTGTTTAAGCTCTAGTTAATTATATTTCAAGTACATTTAAGTATACTATAAGTTGTCCCAAAATAACATTCTTTAAATACACACTTTTGAAGTACACTTTAAATACAATAAAACGTACTTATTAAGTATATATTAAGTACACTTTTTTTTTACTTGGGTCATCACTAGCTCTCGGGTAGCCCTTGGTAGCCCTCCGAAGCAAAAATGTTGGGAACCCCTGATCTACATGCATCTGTGCCTGCATCAGAGTGTGGTGCAGGTGGCAATTCGTACTTATGCGTGGTTGGCTGCGTGCCCGTGGGAGGGTCTGGCTACCGGTGCTGATGTCATCTGAGGGGTCCAGCAGCTCCTGGTCGTCCTGGATGAGCGTAAGGTCCTGCATGCTGAAACTGCGCAGCTTCTCTGACAGCACACCCTGGCCCTACACACACACACAAATAAACACATACACACCTCAGATACAGATACAGGTGTACAGACATCTCCTGCATGCCGAAGATGCACATCCTGGCCCTACACAGATGCATGCACGCACGCATGCACACACACACACACCAATGGCAGGTATGCGTCACACAGCTCAATATTATTCACTGGTACACAACCACACACGCCAATGCTGTGGCGAAGTAGCACATACTGCACACGTGCACACGCAGTGGCATCTCCCACCTTCGTTATTCTCAGTTAAAATGTATCGACACACTTAAACCAATGAATTCACTGCTCAGCACATGGATTCTCGCCAGATGAACGAACTCACACACACACGCTCTGAACCAAGATCTTCACAGAGAGTGCTAAAAACTAAACCTTTTTCACTATGAACTTCTGCTGAACAGAAAGCAGACCAAAGCCTTTCAAAAAGCCTTTCAGTCAGAGCGGAATGCAGACCACGTAGCCAAGATCAAAAGACACTCCTCTTTGAATTGGCAACTTTTCCCTTTTCACCACCAGTAGAATGACGTAAAGCCTTATGAAGCCTTCAGGGCCTTCATCTCTCCTTCCTTTCCTGTGTCCTGAGGGGAAATAGGAGTTTAGAGGATCTCGGGCAGTTAGAGTAGATGCACACTAAGGCTACAAACGAATACTGTGGAAGGCACTGTCTATTTAGAGCCCTATCTCACGCCTTTCGTAAAGTCTTCACGGAAAAAATAACTTTAAATTTCGTGGTACATTCACGTTATTGCCCGTTTTTCGTGGTAGGGCAACGAAACGCTGCCTATTCACTTGAATTGCCCCACTGCTGCTATGGTTATCCAAGCGTCTGCAGGGGCGGGGAGGGGGTGCTGACAGAACACTGCTGATACACTCGGGACTCACTAATTCGACGCCCTTTCGGTACTTACGCCTTATGTCCCCTAAACCTAAACCTAAACCTAAACCTAACCCTAACCTTAACCCTAAACCTAACCCTAACCTTAACCCTAACCTTGACCCTAAACCTAACCCTAAATTGCTTGCTTGAAATGTTTGATTACCATGTGACGGTAGGCTACCGAAAGGGCATCAAACTAGTGGGTCGCTAGGCAACAGTCGGGCAATTCAAGTGAATAGGCAGCGTTTCGTTGCCCTACCACGAAAAACGGGCAATAACGTGAATGCACCACAAAAATTAATCTATTTTTTTCGTGAATACTTCACGAAATGAGTGAGATACGGTTGCTATTTACCAGTCGCTACCACTCGGCGACCTGACCAGTAGCTTCTATGTAGAAAGCCTGTCACTAGTAAGCATAAATCCAACGTACTACAGCACTGTCACTTACATAAATGGGACCCGCCCTTGATGGCACTAATTACCAATTACCGGGCAGTTGCCAAACTCAGCAAAGTAACCATCGTTTACCTACTGCACATATGACTGGATAAAGCAAGTCATCCGGGTACCGTTCGCCTCCTGGTTGAAAGCTTATTAAGGTATTTGGATGTACTACATAGGCACTTATTATTTTTTGCCTGCTACATAGAAAGGCAGTCTGCTCTTTCGTGTGCTCCCTAACAGAACGTGTGAGCCTTTACTCTTTCTGGCATCAGTTACGTTGATCCCCAATCAGCAAGAAAGATGTGGAAAAGGAGAGAGTCCCAATGAGATTTTTTTCTCTCTTTAAATTCAGTCATTACCGGTACATGTAGTACAGGTGGAAAAAAACAGCTTGCGTCATAAAAGTCCTCCCATGTATTCCTGCTCCTCTTCACTCGACTCTTAAATAGCCGATTTCACTAACTATCCCTAAACAAACCCAGAAAAGAATTGTGTTCATTTGGATGCACTGTCTGGTTCAGTGACTTAGCTGCATATGAAATACAGTATGTGGAAGGAATTTTACCTTTTGAATCTGTAATGTCCACCTCTGACACCTGACATTTCCTTTCAAAAGGGCAACCACAGATGGATAGCTACATAGAACACTTAGCATTGAAGCCAACCTCCACTGTCCATTAAGCACTGCCCACGACAGACATGCCATTGCAGTCCAAAACAATGCAAACCAAGATAATAATGTATCTCTTTCTCCCTTCAACCTCCGCTGCTGCCCTTTTGCGTCTCCCTATGGCCCTTGTCAGAGCTCTGCAGTACTGATGTGCAGGCAAGGCCGGGCCTCATCGGGGGACTGGCTAGACATGGACAGGAGCTTGAGGCAGCTGGATTTAACAAGGGCAGCAGACTGCAGACCCAAGGACAAGGGAAATGTAGGTCACAGTCACTGAATAGAGGGGAGAGGGGGGTGGGGGGCTTAAGTGGGACAAGAGTGTGTGGTACACTGCAGCAGAGGCAAGCCTTACATGGTGGAGGGGTTCAAGATAAGGAGTGTAGTGGGGACAAGATACAAGAGTGGGTTAGAGAGGAGGAGGAGGCTCTTTGAGAACTCTCAAGATGTGCACATGTGCATTATTTACGAGTGAATCATCATCCTAAAGAAGACATTAAAAACCAAAAACCCATATCAATAGTCCAAGGGCAGATGCCATGATGCTACTATTTAAATGTTCTGTACTGTACAGTGTACAGAGTCCTTGGATATCATGAAAAGTAAAATGTATCATCACCATCATGCTTTTTCAGTTTTCCTTTAATGATGTGACCTTTCTCTCTTTGTGGTATGTGTTTGGCAGCTGAAAGGCAACGCCTGATTTGAGGAACATCCTGTTATTTTTCCCCTTCCAGCTCTCCTGATGGCCTGCTTATCAGTGTCCAGTCACGAGACTCGCCGCTTTCAGTACTACCACGGTAAGACTGCATACAGAGCAGGGGGAAAATGTCTTTAATCCCTCAAGGCTGCTATACCGTGTCAACATGATTTGGTTAGAGGACCAATGAAAAAGCATGCAAAGAATGTGCGATCTCTCTGTTGTCTTCCACAACACAAGGGAATAGGACACAAATACTACATGTGATAGAGGGTCAGATGAGGACACTATGGAACACTTTTACATCTCCAAGCAAAACTACACTCAAGGGTAATGACCATTATTATTTGCTCAACACGTTCCTCATATAGGACCCATCAACCACTGTACTGAAAATTAACCTATAAATTTGTGGACCATTAAAATGTTACGGCTATTGAGCCATAGCCACATATTCTGTGTTTATGGGTGGTGCTGCACATTCAGCACAATTTGCCGCTAGACGAATAAACATTCCTCAGGTAAAGCCCACTTACAATTGCACCCAAACACAATATTAGTGCAGCTTTGTCCCAACTTTCCACAGCGCTATTTCCATCATGCCCCCACCACAATGGTCAAAGGAAGGAAACTCTAGCCTTGGAAACTACACAAACTCTAGTGGCAGAAAATAGTTTTATTTGCCTAGTAAAAAAGTATCCCACCATAGGGGATAATAGTTGATTTTGCCAGGAATCTGTTGTCCAATCACAAGGCCCTGTGCAGAAGGTTTTATTCCCTTTTGAAAAAGTGTAGTGAGTTGTTAGGTGAAGTTCAGCACGGTGACCACAGACCTATTATGTGCAGGTATTGAACGGCAACTATTGGTCCCACCCACAACAGACAGTTACAAACAGACAATTAATTTCATTTTATACCAATAGTCTGGCTTGCTAAGCAACGGAAATGCAGCACCGTACACAGTAGCTCAAATTGGTGGCTGGCTGCGGTGACTCGTCTGTGACAATGTTTATGCTGCCTCCACTACCTTCCTGTACCCATGTACTTCCTGATATACTGTATTGACAGTGTCTGAAGACCATATGTATGGTAATACTGCACTTAAAATAAATAAACTGAATTGCATTTCAATGGATAGAGATAAACTGAGTTGCTATTGAGATGATGGGGGGCCACATGGGGACAGGGGGACTCACCTTGGCGGCTGCAGTGACAGCTGCGGTGGCAGCAATGTTCAGGCCGCGCTTGCCAAACCGCATCATGGTCTCATAACTGCGGTCTCGCGCCTGAGTGATGTACTCATCGATCTCCTACACGGCACGTAAACACAAACACACATATCTCTTTGTCAAAGGCAAATATAAAAAAATACTAGCTGTGACGCATAAAATATGATCTTGTCATAATTTCAAGTTATGGCCAAGTGTACACAAAGAGTTGAGGAGAAAAATTGTGCAAGACAAAGGCAGATACATTCTTTGAGTGCAAGGTCAGTATACCTGAATGCCTTTCCCAAAAGAGAAAAAGAAGACAAGTGGGCGGACCTCTCACTAAAAAAACAAGTGTAGATTTGATGACACGTCTTATGGGCCGCACTGCCCTCCATCAAACGCTGAATATTGGATATTTTGTTTGTGTGTTTGGACAGTGTTAGGACATATTACCAAGTGTAGTTTCAATGTTTGACTAAATGGCATGTGTGAAATTTGATTTATTGCAGTGTGCAGTTTTTTTGTCCCTTCAAAAAATTTTGATACACAGTACACAAACCCTATTTGGCATTACATATTTCTACAAATCGTACTGTAATGCACTGCGCTTTATGACTTTATTTATGTCATTAGTTCTAGTTATTGAGTTTTGTCCCTACATGGAAAACTAAGCCTGTACCATGTGCTAGTTAATCCCAAATAAAGTCAGCCCTCTGAAGGAATGTGACTCATCACACTTCAGTTCTGTGCAGATTAAAGACAAGCTGGCAGGGAAGCCCACAGGGGGAAGCAAAGGGATCAGTCGCCCTGGGCCCAGCTCTGCATGCATTGGGTGGAGGGCCCCTTTCAAATAAATGTCTTGGACCCGGCCAAAGCCGTAAGCGGCCCTGCAAGTGGGGAAGATGAAAAGGAGACAAGAAGAAAAGAAAAGGGGAGAACCCTGACCTTTTCCTTGTTGGAGAGGGTGGGGTGGACAAACTTGCGGTAGAGTACGCTGGAGCCCTTGGTGTACGGGGAAAGGAGCCAGATAACAAAGGCTATCTTCAGCTCAAAGTAAAATGGAAACCTGGTGGGGAGGAAACATGGCAGAATAAAAGCCTTGATGTAATGGGTGCAGTGAAAAATCAATCGATCAAGTGCCAGAGAGGAGTACACAACGATCACTCAGACAACAAATAAAAGAGGGGCAAGACAGAAAAGACAAGTGTTTGTCATAAACGACATTACAGCTGTGACACAGTTTTATTACAGCAGCTAGAGAAACAATACATTATTCATTGAACACTAAATTTGTCTGAACATTAGCTATTCTGTCCAAATTAAGTACTAGACTGCAATAGGCAAACCAAAATGATTTATATTAAACAATGAACAGATTGCATAGCAGAGAACACTTTTACAGTGAAATGAGAGTTTGGGCTCCCTTTTGGAAAATCATTACATGGCTTTATCTCTGGTAGACTTTTTGAAGGAGCAACTTCATTTCAACATATGTTCAACCGCAGGGAAAGAGAAACATTTCCGATGTGAAATGTGAAATCATTTTAATAGGTGTGACAGAAACAATGTTGTGTGGATTTACACAAAGATAGGCATGTGCATAAATGTGGGCACCCCAAAGAAGGTATTAATATCGAGCAGAGCTTACCTTTGTTACCAAAGGCCTTACAACGTAATTAAAACAAGTTCGTTCTGCAAAGGCAGATGGGCTCTGTCACGAAAATGTCATTCATCATACATAATAGCACACTATGCTTTTCCTAAGTTCTGTCTTGGAGAGAGGCAATACAGGGTTCTGAACAACTCCTTTCTGACTTAAAACTGAGATAATTCATTACTATGAATAAGGAGAAAGGTACACAAAGTTATCTGGAAGTTTTGGATAGTGTTTCTCCACAGCCAGAAATGGAAAGCCATGAAGCATACACAAAAAGGCTTTCCTGGGCAAGGTTCAAGTTAGCCGGCTGTGGCCGGACATTGGCCGTTTTGCATGCATGAATGACCGGCCATAATAAAATGTGACCGGACAAATTGAATGTTACAAAACAATAATATGAAACTGAACAAAGCTGAAAATAATTGTGAACAGCCTATGAAAATGAACGTGTCCTTAACAGCACGCAATAGTGTTGCTTGCGCTCTGTCATCCCTCACATCATTGTTCCCAATCACGTTATGCTTCCCAATTAGGCCTAGCCTACTCTACTCGCTCTGGCTGCTGCTGCTGTCAAGGAACTAAGGCCCGACCGATATATCGGCCCGATATTTAGCATTTTTGGGATATCGGTATCGGCCATACTTTTAATACATTTCCACTGATAAGTTTGTATAACTTTCACAACCAATTTTGCAGCCGTTTCGTTCAGAATGCATCTTCTATTCTGCTCTCCCCACTTTGAGTCCATGAGAGTTCATTATTATAACTAAATATATGTGTATATATAATAATAATAATTTATATTTCATTACATTTTATTTTGAACAATATTTCTATATATCGGTTATCGGCCTCCCATTTCCATAAATATCGGTATCGGTATCGGCCCTGAAAAAATAACATATCGGTCTGGCCCTACAAGGAACAACTCAGTTTTTTGTATTTTACCAATAAATCAGTGAACATAACAAAGGACATGGCATTTGCGACACCGTCTCATGCCCAGTTGCGAAGTCCAGCCTAACTGTTTGGGACTCATTTATGCAATGGCATGCGCAGCATCGCAACATCGAATCACTTTCACTTTTACCTCTGCTGAAAAATGGTGGTGGATCTCCAACTACTGTAGTATAGGGTCAAATTAAACATTTTAGAGAACGATGTGCTCATGAGAAGTCCCAGTGAAAGTATACTTGCATGCAGGGCTTTATAACTTTTTTCATCACTGGCCAAAATGGCTAGTAGATGTAACCTTACTAGCCAAACACACATTCCCTAATGGGTCAAAGTGGCTAGTAAATTGGTCTTTTCAACCAGCCAAACTGAAATTTCACTAGCATTTGGCCAGTTGGCTGGTGTTAATTTAGAGCCCAACTTGTATGCACAGGGAGCAAACTCTCTCTTTCTCTCTCTGCTCTCTCTTTCACACACCCGAGACCGAGAGCTCAAACTGAAAAAAAAAGCAGCCAGCCAGCATGCTGCGTGCAGATCTAGCTGTTATCGACTCAAAACCTTGAGTTTTATCAGCAAACCCAAAGAGGATTTCCCTATTCCCTAGTCAAAGTGGGTAACGAGGTGATGGTAGTGCAGTAACTGTAACAACGCTACTGAAATTTGAATTGCAATGCGTTATGTTCTTAAGTTACACTCAAAAGTAATGGAATTGACGCATTCCGTACAACGCTCTACATGTGGGCGTGTGAGTTAGAGGGAAGGTCCATTAGATATTCCAAATGTCCGGTATTCTGCAATACAGCCGGCCACTTGTCCAGCCAGTAAGAAATCTAGCGTGAACACTGTTCCTGAGTATAATAAATATAAGTATTAAGAAATAAGCAAAGGTGAGCTCTACTTCATATTAATGGTATGCCTTCTTTTGGGAGCCCATATTTATGCACAAGCCTATTTTTGGTGAAATCCACATAAAATACTCTCTGTTACACCTATTAAAAGATTTCACAACTGATGTGTTTATTTTCCCCTTTGGTTAAACACATGTTGAAAAAATGAAGTTGCTGTTTCAAAAGCTCAAAAAGACATAAACCGCTGTGATGATTTTCTTAAAAGGTACCCTATCTTTCCCATGCCACTGTATCATTTTTCTAAATATGGAAGCAAAGAGAACAGTGTGTGGGGGGTGTGAACTACACGTGACTCACCATGAGAGAAGCAGATCTGTGATCGTTTCCGCCGTTGTGAAGAACGCAAACACTATCCAGTACATCATCCATTTCACCTGCGAACACACACACACACACACACACACACACACACACACACACACACACACACACACACACACACACACACACACACACACACACACAGACATAGACACACGCACACAAAAGGTGAAGAGGCAACCACGTGCGCTCACACATGCCTTGGCATACATGGTGCACAGACATGTGTAACAAAGGCAATAAATGTGCACATACACATGATATCGGCCATGCATGAAGAAATGAGTCTGCCGGGGACACCGATATATAAACAAATGTTATGCCATAGCATGGAATCAGGTTTAGCGCTGTTGTCTATGGCCAACTTACAGAGATTGTGTTACACTAACATCATAGCAAAGAGGTCCATTTGAGAACACTACTGAGCTGGGGTTTATGATGGCTATATGAAGACAAACATATGTTATGCCATCAAAAGAAGAGATAGAGATCCACAGAGAGTGTTAAATCACCAACATCAGAGCAAAGGGCAATTTACAAACAATCTCTATGCAAGGCTGTGAGCTGATCTAACAGCTGATCTCTTCTTAATGAAAGGTTTCATGATCCTGACACCAGAATCAGCCTACTTGGGTGAAGTTTCTTCCTGGTGCATCACCAAAATGATTATGGCTGAAGCAGCCCTATTTAGCATCTAGCCATCTTGTCTCAAAGACCAAATCGCTAAAAACGCTAAACGCTCCATTGAAATATCAAACACAATACAGTTAGGACAGTGTAAAACACCAGCTGCTAAAAAGGGGGTGGTGCATTTAGAGAGAGCGAGGCTAAAAACAGAGCAGTCTCCCCATCACCAAAGCACCGGCTGACTAAAGCAAATGCTCGTTGCTGATCCGCAGGGGAGGGGTGGGTGGTTGTCATGACAACCAGTAAGAGCCTATGATGAGGAAGAGGGGGGCCCTTGTCTGTGCTCGAGTGCTTCCGCTCGCTCCAGGGCCAGAGGCAAACATAAAGAGCAGGAACTAAAAAAAAAAAAGCGACAAGAACCAAAACAAAAACAAAACGGCACGAGGGAGCCAATCAACACCCTGGCTTGTTAACAAGACCTGTGAATGGCAGTAGGGGAGCTAATGGAAGGCACTGCTAAAGCATGACAACCAGCTCTTCAGTCTATTCAATAGACTCTTGCTCACGCCCTCTCGTACACACACACATGTTATGTTCAGAAAATGAAATCCAAATAGACCTTTGTGGCTACTGTACATGCTCAAAACAGGGAGAGCAGGGGAAAATATGTTGATTTAATTGGTCCAAATTCAATTGCTTAGATTTTCCACACCTGTGTGCATGAGAGCCCTCAGCCCAGTCATTTCCCTGAGGGTCACTTAACACTGTGAAACACAGCATTATGGTAAACCGGATGGGATGGGGGACATAAAATGCTAGGCCTAGGGACTGAATTTCCACTGTCTGGTGTCGGGGAGGTTTGTGTGAACTATACTTACCGAGAGATCTGGTTTCCTGGAATAACATCAATATAATATGGCAAGATGGACAACATGCCTTCTGCCTTGTGTTATTTTTCCACTACTGCACACAAAATAGGAGGCGGTAGCACTGGATGTTGAACTCAAACACAAGAGGTCACTCACATTTGAAAAAAACATGAAAAGAATAAGTTTATTTTATTTATTTGACCTTTATTTAACCAGGAAGGTCCCATTGAGGTAAAAAACCTCTTCTTCCAGGGAGTCCTGGCCAAGACGGCATTAAGACAGTGGAGGCACATGCATATTATGACATAAAAAACAGATTTTTTTAAAAAAGCACACGTAAGGATATAAGACATATCAGACATAGGGGCAACAAAATAGACACTGGACAAGACTAACAAGTAAGACCATCAAGCACTAACAGTAAGAACTAACAAACTAATAAAATCTGACATAAAAAACACACACACACAAAACCTCTGTAAAACTGAGTTTAAAAGCAGTGACACTCCTCTACTAAAGTTGTTTTTAAAAGATTTTTAAAACTCTCTACAGAGGGCACAGATGCCAAGCTTAATGTGTTTTGGAGGTTATTCCAAACATGTGGGGCATATGAACTAAAAGAAGTCTTACCTAATTCAGTACGCACTGTAGGAATATTTAAGATAATTTTATTTCCTGACCTAGTGCCATAGGAACTGGTTTGGCGTGACACCAGACAGTTGATATATGATGGGAGTTTACCCACCAATGCCTTCACAATAAAAATGAGGAAATGGCTTTTCCTCCTAAGTGATAGTGAAGTCCATGTTACCATTTCATACAATGCGCAGTGATGCGTTCTCATGTTTGCGTTTGTAATAAAACGCAGTGCCGCATGGTAAACTACATCTAGTTTCTTTAGAAGAGAGGTGGACGCATGCATGTACAGTATGTCACCATAATCTAAGATGGGTAAAAATGTACTCTGGACCAATCTTAGCCTAGCAGCAAAAGGAAAACATTTTTTCAAACGGAAATAAAAACCCAGTTTTGGTCTAAGCTTTTTAAGAAGATGGTCAATATGTGATTCATAGTTCAACTTTTCATCAAGCCAAATCCCTAAGTACTTGTATGTTTTAACCCTTTCTAGCAAGGTACCATCAGTAGTGGACACTTCAACATTAGATAATGATGAGCGGGTACGCGTGTACGCGTGAAAACCATGTAAGTTGTTGTGGTGGCAAGGTGTTTCAAGACATTTTTGCTTCAAGGGAAACTACCTTTCAATCCCCAAGACCTGAAAATGTGCATTTGCACTGACTGCCCTCACCCACAGCATTCATGGATGTGCACCAACAGAGCCAATGTAATAGTTGTGATAGTGCTTATACATGGCCCCACAATTCACAGATATAATACATTACTAAAGGCAAAATACTTACATATTCCTTCACATTCTTCGTTTTCACTGCCTTGTAGGATGAGTAGGCTGGATAGAGGGTTCCAAATGCCAGCCTGTGCAGAGACGGAGATGGGGGATAGAACATTACCGTATGTTTATGGAGAACACCTCAGACAGATAGCCCCTTATAGCAGCAAAATGACCTCAATTGAATAAAATGTCTACAGATTAGGCCACAGTAGATTTTTTTTCCCCCGCTCACAAAACATGGGCTTAAAAAAATGAATGTGCCTTTTTCATCTGCCTCGGTTTATGGGGACCTACTGAAAAACACAAAAATTATCCAAAAAGGCTGAAGTCATATAACATCTAACAATCACCTTGGACACCAAGAACTCTTCTCTCATCGATGGCGAAGACTTTAAAATATTTCCACTTCTAAAATTAGATTAGCACTTCACAGCCCGTAAGGGGAGTACGATGAGGCATGGTTGAAAATGCATACACACACCGCTCCATTGCTATAGGCCTCAGCCCCCGTGCATGTGGCTCACAGACGCCTGAGCACGTGCTCTCACACACGCTCTGCCCTCCCCAGCCTCTGGCTGCCTGGCCCACTGCGTGCGACTTGTGCTGATGCTACTGGATGACTCTGCTGTCTCTCTCCATTGGCAGGGCGGCTGCATCTGCTGGGGATGGGAAGCAGACCACGCCTGCCCACTTCTGGAGCAGACATCAGCGGAGACGCTGTGTGTGTGTGTGGACAAGTGAGAGTCCACAGTGTGTCTCTGTGCCCATCTATCTCTCTCTGTCCACATCCCTGTGTGTGTTTGTCTTTATCTCTGTCTGTGTGAGGTAAGCATTCTCTCTTTGGCCATGCACTTCTTAGTGGCTAAGCCAACACTTAACTGGTGAGTGTTTTTGTCTCCTCTCTTCTGGAGCAAATTATCTTCCTTTGAGGGCAGACGTCTCCCCAGGGATACTTTGTATCTATTTCAGAACGTGAACGTGGCATATTATCCACACCCCCTCCTCCAATCAGGTCATTCTAATGGTGTCTGATTCCAGCCGACAGTATACATGAGGGCTATACACGTGTGGCAGACACGTCATCATGCACTGTTTCAAAGGTGGTGTGCGTGTGGTTATACCGCGTATATGCAAGTACAGTATCTATGCATACAATAACATGAGCCAACTGAGGAAAGCATGCAAACTACAAAAGGAGACAGTGTTTAAGACACAGTGTACAAGTCAGGAAAGACACAGCATACAAATCAACTGTATTGATCAGTGCTCACAGTATGGACCCAGATGGAATTTGTTAGGCTGATGTCATTGTCACCGGTCCCAGAGCAGTGGATCCATATGACAGCAATGATCTACCCTGAACTCCATCTCCGAGGTTTGCCCTTTTCAGAGGACTGAGTGACTGACTAGGCCCTGGGTCTATCTACTGCAACACCTCAGTGGTAATCGCTATGGAGTGGAAATGTTCAGAAAACAATGCCTCCTGAATTCGAACGAGGTGCATAGCTGAATGACTTTTCAAGCCAGCTGTAGAATTATGACTAAAAAGAAAAGTTGCACCTGGATAAATAGTAGATCAAAATGCCAAACCATTTGGGCCTTTTCACATCAAAGCTTGGCTGGAGATCACAAGACTGTCATCCGAGGCAGATTACGAAATTTAACATTACATAATGCAATGGAAAAAGAGGGAGGTTTCAAGTTGCTCTAAACAGGTAGTCTAAGCTTACGATACGATAGGTATTTATTGTGAAATAGGTGATGACTATCAATGCATCTGTCATCATTTAGTCTAGCGTTCAACCACTTCGCATTACAATGTCGCGATGGCATGCGGTAGGCCTATATTTTGAACAGTTAAATATTGTGTCTGTATAAGAAGAATCAATCCGGCCTATTTTACACAGGTTTTCATACAAGAAGCCAGCTAACGGTTTCTAGTTAGCTAGCTTTGCCATTATTGATGGGGCAATGCATCGTCTGATGCAGGTGGATTACACTGTTGAATCCAATGAATCATCACCATCATAAGCCATAGAAAAACATATTAGACCGTGCCAGACACAATGCGGGATCTCTCTGCATAATAATAATAAACCAATGTACCCATAAAATGAGAACTTTGTAATGAGGACGTTTATCATATACCTCGAACACATAGGCTACTGTACATTATGAAAATAGCCAAGCTAATATTCCTCGACAAATAGCAAAATATTGATCACCTGTGCGCCGTTATGTTTATTTACATCTTGAGACTTTCACTCGTCAGTCAAATCATGTTACCAATATGTGCCACAAGGCAGCTGGCTCATGAAACCGCAGAGCCTGGCAAAAACAAGGAGCAGCCACCGAACAGATTATCACAGACGATTCGGGGGGAACAAAAAAGGCAAAGCACTACTCACACAACTATCCGTGAAATTATCCAGGACACCATCTTGCTTGTTGTCAGCGTTTCCTCGCGGTTGAAAATATTAACTGACCCCCATTACTACCCCTGTCAGTTTGTTTGCTGATGTGATGCGCAAGTGGTTGCCCGCTGTTCAGCTTCCTCCGCACGGTCTCTCAGGTGCAACCCGACTAGCTAGCTAACATTTAGCTGCCCGTGCGCCTCTACTGCATCAGCTACTGAACAGTGGCCTATCGCGTCCAACTTCTCTTAAAGGGGACTGTTCGGTATGGTCTGCGCTGTTGTTTTGAGTTACAAGGTGGCACTCCCTACTGCAGTATGTTGCGTTTTACAAATGGGTTTCAGTGATTCAATTAGTGCTGGCCAACTTAATTGGACCGCATGGGTTGAGGAGGACTGCCAAAATACTGACCACGTGCGTTAGTGCATGGGAACACACCCTCAGTGTTCACTTCAAAGAAACAAAATGGTTACAAAAGAGCTACACTTAATGTAACATTATTCTATAAGAAACTATCCCAGCCTTCATGAGATCTGATATAAAATTTGATGTTTCACGAAAGAAAGGTATTTGTCAAAAGATATGGATGCAAAAATAATTTCAAGTGAGTTTTCAATTCATGGGTTGATTTCAGAACTGCCAAAATACTGTGACCCTGTGTTAGTGTAGCAGGGGAACAGACCTTCAGTGTTCACTTCAAAGAAAACGAAATGGTTACAAAACAGTTACAATCTTAACAGCATTCTCGGCACATTTATTGTATTTTCTTTAAGAAAAGAAAAACTATACAAGTGCCTAATCTAACCATGTAACTATGAGAAGAACCCAGCCTTCAATAAATCTGATTGAAGTTTTCTGATGTTTCAAGAACGAAATAGAATCTAAATGGCTGTGTCAACAGAGCACGAGACTCATTTCAAGTGAGTTTACAATTTACCCTTCTGTTTATTACAGCAAAAGTCAGGAATTTAATAAAACGAAATAAAAATACCATTAAGTTTGACTACCATTTTAAGTTCATGGGCCAGTTTCTTCGTAAACTTTATTTTGGAAAAAACAAACAAACAAAAAAAACATTAATAATAATAATAATAACAATAATAATACACACTGCTCAATATATATATTGATACATCACCAGTAGTTATCCATATCTGGAATTCTTAATTCTCGCACCTTTTTATTTATGTTTGCCATCTTTTTGTTTTGTGATCGTGAAGGAGTGACAACATGGACACAATTCTCAATACATCCTCTATCATTCCCACTGTGTGTGTTTAAAAAAAAGACAGAATTTTGTGGTTCTTGTTTAAGTTGAAACTGAAAAACTAAAAATAGAAAACTTTGGTCTATTTCCCTTACGTTAATCGACTCTGGAAAAACAAAATACAGGAAACAAAATGGTTTCGAGGGGTGTCGTCTCCCTCTGTGTAACATCCTGCTGATGCTAAAGGCGAAGGTCTTCTCTAGTTAAGAAAACAAACAACAGCTTGATCAGTCAATCTAGCGCGTACAAAAACACAAATGGACTAGCCCAGTGCTCACATTAAGTAAAAGGCTACAGACAAACAGATGTCCACTGAGGCACATCAGAGCAGATCTATTCCCATCTTCACAACACATATTCAAAAACAAATTGGCAAAAGAAAAAAAAAAACTTAAATATGGGAAAAAAAGAATTAAAAAAACTATGCAACACTGATGAAGAACATCCTTCATCCAAGCGCCGAGCCCAAAACAAGTTCATCAGAGCTTCCTTGTTTTCTGGGAGAACATTCCCGGAACTTCTGTAGAGCATTATAACCCCTTTATCTGTTTCATACCCTCCATCCCTCCCTCCCAAAAGTCCTTGTGCCTCATTTGTCTGTGGTGTAAGGAGCATAGAAACGTCGCAGTCGCTTTAGTCACACTGGGGGTACTATGAGCGGGCAAGCTTTGGCTCGTGGGCTTTCAAAGTCCCCACCGAATCCTTCAGAGCATGGTAGATGATGTTCTTCACCTGCAAGGACACAAACATGACATAATAAATAAACAAATAAATAAATAAAATCACAATATATTTCTTCCCAGATGGACCAATATTGACTTACTATTTTGCATGAAATAACTTCATAGCTACCCAGCACTAACAAACAGACACTACAAGCTTGTTTGTTCATCCATGAAAAAAGTAGGCAATTGCAGAACATAATGATCTCACAAACAAAAATCCACTTGAAACCAAAACTTGATGACTCTGCCTACAGCATTTTCTAGCCCAGCTTATTTGTTTGGTCACTTAGTGAAGGGCCTCACAGCAGAGGTTTTGGGTGCTTAACCATTTACCTGTAGCTTGTCCTCGTGGTTGGTGTGTGTGGTTGACAAGTGCCTGAACTCCTGTGTTAGCCTGAAGCAGTGCCTCACATGTTCAGGCGAGACAAAGTCCTCCGCCACCTTTATGCAACTGTACAGGTTGTGTACCTAATTGGCAAAGACAAAATGAAAATTCAATTAATCACAAAAAAACTGGTGGCCTGAGCTGTTCAGAAGTATCACTGCATCATGTGGAAGAAAACCCATTTGCTGTTCTAGGAAGTATAATCTTTTGCCAATTGACTTTTATGTTAACCAAGAACTCAAGGATGACTTGTGACATCAATGACAAGCGATACTAGTACGTTGTGATTATTTATAGGCAGGCTTTCATCAAATTGATTCATTTACATATCTGAGGTGGTGCTTGTGAGTAGAAGAAAGGGATCAAAATGAAGACCTGATGTGGTGCGCCGGCTGGAATGAAGACAGCATCTCCCAAGAACTGTACGATGGCCCAGCCCTGCACTCCGTACTCTTCATAGAGCCTGCGCCGTAGGACCTGGTCCAGGTACCAGCTCTGGTCATGGATGGGGTCGTGGTCTGGAGGATTCTCCTGGCCTTGCTCCTCTCCCACCTACGCACAAAACATTGACAAAGTGTTGAGCCAACTTGCATACTGTATTTTCCCATCAATTGTTTTCTAGCGGTACAATATGAAAAACATTGCTAATAATAATGGGCGACTGCCAGGTCGGCCTAGCCCTAGGACCACTACTGGACGGAATGGATGACTGAATGAATCTTGAATGACAGCCAGGCAGGTTGTATTGTGATTTCTATATAGCAGGGTATGGGCAGGTCAGTTCAAGTCAAGATGAATATCCTCTGATCAGTTAACGGTCTGGGTGAGGGGGAGGAGGCCTAAGCTTTCAAAATCACATTGAAAATCCTAGTACTGTAGACCCCTGACCTTTCGTAGTAGCTCTCGGATCTTCTCGGCGTCCTTGGCGGCATATATGTGCCACAGTGCACCAGGCTTCTCTTTGCCTTCATAGATCCTCCTCTTGGTCATCTCGTCCACGTCGCCCTCCGCGATAGTAGTCATCACCTCTGCAATGACAACAGGAGCATCAAGAGTCAGAGGCCCTGACCACATACACAACGCACATCTAAAATCTAACACAGAGTGCGCCAGGGCTGAGTAACAAGATAATTTGGGGATGGGAGACTTCCCATCACTGGCGCTGTGTGAGAATTGACCTTTGACAGAAACTGCCTTCCTGATACAAGGAATTTGCTGACTTAAAATCTCACAAAGCACCACAGTTGAAGTCTTCCATTCCCCATGGAAATAGAAGTGCATTGAACATTGAAAAAATTATATTTCTCATAAGATCTGTGATATCAATGAACCACATTGAATAGTCGAGAATCTGTACTCTAGTGTAAAGCATTTGTATCACCCTGCTTCAAATTTGAAGGTATATGTTTTAGGTTGTTAATTTGTTTAGTCAGTACTTCACTTGGAACTAATATCAGTTTGTTGTAAATATTAGGGGTTATTTGAAGAAGTAAAAGAAAAAAACAGAGCATAAAATGTAGTTGAGATAAGGAATGAAAATAGAAGGAAAAAAGCAGGAAATGTTGTCAAAAATGGGCATTACAGAACCCACCAAACACACCAAAGCATCACATATCACAGCACGTCAGGAAAAGTTAACATTCTCTCCCTAGGTTTTTCATCCAATGAACTCAGGTGTCCATTAGCAAAAATATCTTTATCCAACAGGGGAAAAAAAGGAGCTGAGTCATGGCCCAGAGATCACATGACGTGGCGATGCTGAGAAGAGGGAAGGAGAAAGGAAGCCTAAAGGGGGGTTTAGAGTCGCGCGTTCGCGGGGGTTCTGCACAGAGAATGAGCCACAGCGCCCCCCTGTGCAGCGACAAAACGACCCCTGGCTGCAGTACACGCATGTTTCTCCCAGGCTGAAATGTCCGTGAGCTGAGCTATGCTTGAAGACGGTGATTGGTCAATGCGCTTACGGCAGTCCGGGGGGAACTCAGCCCTGATAGGTCAGTTGTGTTCTATTCTTCTACCCTACCGCGGAGGTTTGAAGGAAAACGAAAAACACGATGCAGATGACTTGGCAGGAAATCACTGGAGTTTACTTGACAGGGAGATGAGAAACTGTTTTTTATTTCAGTAGTACAACTTCCAAAAAATCAATTAGAAATATCCATAAAAGGCCATCATGGAAATGATATGTTTGTAGTGTGGTAGTAGCAAAGAAGCCTCTTTGTTCTTTTGTAGTGTGGCAGCTAGCTCGCTCAAACAGGGTTCGCTAATGTCCTGTAGAGTTTGAATGGGTTTGGCTGACAGTTGCTAAGCTAGCTGTTAATTAGATAGGCTATCTATTGTATTTAAAAATGGCTTTTGTTTCATTTAACCACCTCAACTGTAAAACATGAATAAAGAGAGACTCTTGTATGCTATCATCCATGTCTAATTACGCCACAACTTTTTAAATTAATAGCAAGAAGCCTCTTTGTTGATTCAGTATATAGTACAAGTAGTGTGGCTAGCTAGCTTCTAAAACAGGGTTCGCTAATGTCCTGTAGAGTTTGAATGGGTTTGGCTGACAGTTGCTAAGCTAGCTGTTAATATGGCCATTAGATGTATTGTATTTAAAACGGTTTTTGTTTGGCATTTTAACCACCTGAACTGTAAAACATGAATAAAGAGAGAATCTTGTATGCTATCATTCATGTCTAATTACGCCACAACTTTTTAAATTAATAGCAAGAAGCCTCTTTGTTAGTGGTAGAATTACGTTTCAGGTGGCTAGTCAACTAGCTTTGAGTTTGTAATGACTGATTTAGCTGGCTAGCTACTACTAGGCCCCAGGTGTGAATGGCCATTCATGCTGTCTATTGTCTTTTAAAATGGCGTTTGTCTTGCATTTAATCTCATGTAGTACTTGACCAAAAATAAACTGATGTTGTACCATCTAATTATGCCCCAACTTTTAGAAGTAGGCTACTAGTGGAATATTACGTTTTACATAGCCAGCTGATTAGCTTTGTGATTCATTCTAGGGACTGGGCTCAACTGAATGAGTTAGTTCGCCCCCTGTTGTCACGGAGGTGAATTGACGTCATTAAAATCTCCTCCTCCCTCCCCCCTTGCCCCACTCTTGAATTTTCGGCGGGAAAAAAAAACACCACGCCCTTTCGCACGCATTCGCATGTAGGTCGACTATGAGGCAATACCCCCGCTGACAGTACGTCTATGCTTTACCCCGCAATCGGCACCGCGTGACTATGCATCAGCCTTAACACAGCTGAAGGCCAGTCGAGGTCACAAGCCCTCCCTTTCCCAGGCACACACCCAAGAGCCAGCTTGCAGAGAGAGCAAGAGTGTCTGAGTGAGAGACTCAATGTGTGCATCTGTGTATCAGGTGTTCCAACGTCTTCATTAAAGATGGATGAAAAAGGCTGTCTTAAAGGGCACCTAAGCAACAATAACTACTCACAATCATAAAAATCATGACACTTGTGTAAGATGCTGACACAGACCGCTCAGGAGATTACCGCTGGGGGCTCCCTGTCTGATGTCTATAATTTGACCTAATCTCTTATCTCACCCAGGGGAACTGCTTCATTCCCCACTGAGTTGCACCCTCTCATGTGGGCAGAGTGCAACTGCCTGGCAGTGAAG
The DNA here is from genome assembly GCF_034702125.1 of Engraulis encrasicolus. Lineage (NCBI taxonomy): Eukaryota > Metazoa > Chordata > Actinopteri > Clupeiformes > Engraulidae > Engraulis > Engraulis encrasicolus. The sequence continues at coordinate 1,214,917 of NC_085879.1, forward strand.
GCTGAGCGGACAGAAGGGGCTTAAGCTGAGCTATCGCTTTCTGGGATGCTGCAGGCAGTTATTACAGTGTGTGTGTATTTACAGGACAGAAAGCCCTACCTTTTTCAAAGTGGGGTTTTTTGAAATGGCAACAATTTCACAAATGTAATGTTCTATTTTGGCCTTTGTCATAGCTACATGATAAAACTAATACCCTCTTTCTACAGTAGTATGACTCTGCTAGTCCCCAATTGTCCCACTGAGGAAATCTACCACCATTTCATCATACAAAGTCCTTTCCTTTGATATTGCCTATATTTTCAGCAGTCCACCGACTGCTAGAAAGTGCTACCTTTGCATTAAAAAAAAACACAATTCAGAACACATGTTGGAAAAGAAATGGAAAAAGGGAAATCCGGGTTGATGAAGACAGAAAACGGGATGATAGACAAAGACAAGAAGAGAGAGGAGAATCAAGTAGAAGATGGGCTGAAGTTAGAACTATGGGCATGCTTCTGGCGATAATGGTTGAAATAAAAAATAATGCAACAGACCTTTATGTCCATCGTGGTCTGCTTCTGTGAATGAGAAATGTTTGGCACAATCAAAAGACAGCCCAAAAGCCCGCAAATACAGTCCATCTCAACAAAATGAACTGAGGATTGCCCATCTCCACAAGAGGCAGAGTGGGATGGTCACACATGGGCTGGGCAGGGGTGGGATTGGAGTGGCAAAGCGGGTGGACAAATTTGCATTACAACCAAACTAAAGCGGGCAATATGATTACGACTTCAGAAGGGCTGAGGAGCGCAAAGCAAGGCATTCTGCTGGTAAATCATTTCATTCTGCAAATTCATTATAGGAGCAAATCCTTGAAGGTGCTTTTGTTGTTCTTTCTCCGGCTTCATTTGTGCTGAAGAAAGCCCAAAGTTGTGGTCAATGTGACAAAGGCAGATACTTGAACAGAAGACTAATTAAGTTGCTACAACAAGGTGTGCAAGGTGCAGCGAAAAGGGTGATCGGGTGTAAAGAATGAATCTCAAGCCAGATAAAAAGGAAAAAAGGGATAGCAGGGAAGATGGTTCACTTGGGGTCTGACACGGCCTAATTGGGGCCACGCCAAAAAAACAACCAAAAAAACCCCTTAGCTCAACTGAAAGACAACGCACACTAAATCCACTTAATATTTATCTTTCAGTTCTTGCAATACAATTTGTGTATGGGCTAGTACAGGAACCCTGTGTGTACAACATGCCTGGACAGACTGCTCCACATGACACAGTGGAGGAAGGGGTGAGGGTGGTGGTGTTGATGGGGGAATTTGTGATCTTGCGTAAGTGGCAGCACAAAAGAGATCATATGGAGAGGAGATGGGCTAATTGGTCACTACAGATTCCGAGTGTTTGTATCGTTACACGTCGACAACTAGTTACTAACGAACAGCTATGGGGAGTTCAAAAAGAGTTCACTTGCTTCGCTTACATTCCCCTGTAAAGCCTAGGGTAGAGCATATGACTGGCTTAGAGGACTACTGGATGCTGATGACACTGCATAAACAGTTGGGCTGCCCATAGGCTCTCCATTCAGACCACAAACAATTGGGTTTTGGGGGCAGAGCAGGGGTACAGTGAGGGGGCACAACCAAAATGTGCAAAGGTGAACGAAATACTGCTGGAGGCAACTGTGGAACTATGCAGAAGCCTGTAGGTTAATTTGGGGTGGGGGGTACATGAACATGAACTGTGATGATGGCACATGAAACCGTGATGGCTTTCCACTGAGGTGGATGGTTTTCACAAAACAGGACAAAATTAACAAAATCAAGAGCCTGGAAGAAATCGATGTTAAATGCATTATTCTGATAATTCCACTACATAAAAATGTACAAAAAAAAATAAGTATACAAACAAATTTAACAGTGAATCCTATTGCAAATTTGTGATTTTTAAATCTCAGTGATTTAGCATAGGATAAATATGTGCTGAAATAGCAAAGTATGTTCTGGCTTCGAGTGTTAAGACTTTTGTACAAGTACAAATCAACACTTTCACAACTCATTTTGTTTTGTTACAACGATTAATATAGATACACTCCTGGTCCTGAGCGTGGCTCTATACCAGCCCTATTGTTTCTACTGTCACTATAACCTTATATGAAGGCTCACCTTTCTCAGGATTATTCTCGTCTTCAGGGATGCCAACATACACCATCACGTTGACTGCGTCAGACACGTCCAAATGCAAGTTGGTGGTGCCCACCTTTCTGTCTTCGCTTGAGGTCAGACCTGTGGAATAGAGGATGATCATAAGGTTGGTGAGGCTTGTCATGAGTGTGGAGCTACGTCTGTGAGAATGTGTGCGTGTGCGTGATGGGAATCTTCGCCAAAGCGATGCGATACGCATCTCGATACAAATGTCAACTAATTGATATATTCACAAATCATTAAATAAACAGTGATAACATACGTTACAATTCTCCTACCTACTGTGATGCCTTACAACAACGGATGAAATTTAGCAACTATGCCAACTCTGGCATATTTATATTGATGCTTTTAAGCTGATGTATTGATCAATGTGCATTGTCCTAATCAAATAAACGAATGAATGCATGCAGTGTGATATGGTACGATTCAAGTACAACACCATGACATGCAGTACGGTTTGATACGATGCGATACAGAGCCAGTTAAAATATTTCATTGATATAAAAGGCTGTACCTATTACTTTTAAAATACTGGAAATGCAACAGAAAGCAGGGATAACTCACTTGTGCTGGGGCACACTGCTTTGAGCAGAGAAAGTTCATTCTTTAAAAATATCTCTTGACATCATACAAATTAATATAACTTCTTAACACATGATGGAAAAGCAGATCTTCTGCTCATATTGGAACATTGTAGACCTACAGATGGGTTAGGTTAGGTTAGGTTAGGTTTCTTTATTAGTCTCCACAAAGGAGAAATTTGTCTCGGAGACAGGGAGGTCATTGGATTAGTCATTGGTGATGCAAGAACTACATGTTATGTTTAGAATGAGCGCTGAACAATTTATAAACAAGTGATCCACATTAGAGTAATTTTGGAGATGTTGGGAATGTCGTTACTGAAACCAGAAGGGGGAAATGACATGCTCACTGCACTGAAGTGTTGGAATAAGTTACTTAGCACTTGACTTTTTCAACTGTATGGCAACCTGCAGCACAGCAGATGTTGTGATTGTCCTGCACAAGAGAAATGCAATACACACTCCTAAGCAATGTTGCCAAGTACTATTTTTTGACACGGGTGCACAGGCTCTGTAACGTTTTCCAACACTGTTTTTCTGTCTCACATGCGATGAGCATTTGCTGGCATCCAGAAATAGTAACTGGCAGACAGCTCTCACTTGTTGTTGGTGCTGTGCAGCGCATTTCAACTTAAAGGGGTATGCTACTATTTTGGGGCTTAATACAGTTAAAATCGTTGGCTGGGGTTTATAAAGGTGGTAAAGTGTCTTATTTTTCATGTTAAGCGTTGTCTTGCTGTAAGACAAGTTAAAAGAGGGAAAATGTCGCTAAGCTAGTGAAAGTCAATGGATCCGTGTAGCATTGTAGCATGCTACACGGATCCATTGACTTTCACTAGCTTAGCGACATGCTCCCTCTTTTAACTTGTCTTAAAGCAAGACAACGGCTTACATGAAAAATAAGACACTTTACCACCTTTATAAACCCTGGCCAACGATTTTAACGGTATTAAGCCCCAAAATAGTGGCATACACCTTTAAATAGTAAAATTAGAGTACTCTCCACAAGTTTTCCAGACAACCAGAAGGAAGTCGCTGGAGGAGGAGGGTCAGAAAACTCGCTCTATAAGGCAACACGGATAGCTGCTCACCGTTTTGATTCAAATAAAGCCTGCTGCTTGCTTGGTCCAACCTCTTTGCACGAGACGAAAGGCGGTATAAATGTGAGCCACCCAATGTTGGCTGCACACTAGACGCGAGACCAGAAACCAGAAATAGACCAGTTTCTACAAAGTTATAAGAGATATGATTCGGTTTGTAGCGATGCAGCATCTCGGGTGTATATGCAATTTTTACCGATACAGACATTTGCAAATCGATGCAACTGCATTATAGAGGTTGTATCAATATCTGTGAATCCTCCCAACCCTAGTGTGTGTGTGTGTGTGTGTGTGAGAGAGAGAGAGAGAGAGAGAGAGAGAGAGAGAGAGAGAGAGAGAGAGAGAGAGAGAGAGAGAGAGAGAGAGAGAGAGAGAGAGAGAGAGAGAGAGAGAGAGATAGGAGAGGGAGAGAAAGAAACTAAATCTGATCCGAAATGATGAAACAGCAGCCAAAAAAACAAGGTCAAATCTTTTGCATCGTGAGCAATTGCTATACATTTAGGCTTTGGCAGAAGTATTTGCCGAAGCAGCTTGTTGTCTCACCGTAAGCATTGTACATCTTGGGCCCCAGGTCGGGCCGCACAAAGAAATTGGGCAGCCGAGAGGCCAGGTTGAGCCGCCCGTCTCTCTTGGTGTACTCTGGAAGAGGCAGGTTGTCCATCAAGTCGTCGAACCTGTTGGCGGAAAGAAATGAAATGTCAAAGCCAGACAAAACCAGCTCACCTGCCATTGCAACCGCCAACTGCCATTGCAATTACCTGGCAAATCCCATTAAAACAATCTGGCAAAACAGTTTATGGGTAGTTGTCTGTACCTATGCCAACACTGGGAAACCAGGAGATTGCATACCGTACATTAGAAACATAAAACTGGGTTGCCCATTTCATTTCCTTTACATACCTCACTTATGATAAACAACAACTGTAATGAGTGCTGCAGTATCATTCCAAAACTTAAGGACATAAAAACTACCAAGGCAGGCTTTGAAAAAACAAACAAACAAACAAAGAAACAGAAAAAAAGTCAATATTAATCAACGTTGCAGACCTTTGCCATTTCTACACAGTTTAATTTTGGTCCAACACCTGAGTTGGTATGATGTTTGTGCATTCACTCTATCTTTTTGAACATGAATGAAAAAGCGACACTGAAATGATGCCTGGTCTTGCAGAACTTCACAGTTAACCTTTAAGCCAAGAACACACATTGCCTTCGTTGCTACATACCTCGTAGGCATCATGTCTCTGAAGTCCTCCCCTGGGGGCCAGTCTTTCAGTTTCAGCACCATTGGCTGCCCATCTGACCCTTGCAGTCTCTCTGTAGGGTGCAAGAAAGTATGAGAGAGAGAGAGAGAGAGAGAGAGAGAGAGAGAGAGAGAGAGAGAGAGAGAGAGAGAGATGACCAGAGGCAGTCAGACAGAGAACAAAGTACAGGTTGAGGCACGTCGTTAATCTGCCAAACAAAACATCCTGAGGAAGCAACCAAAATGTAAACCGAATCAAACCAAATCACACAAAGGCAGCTTGCCAACGACCACTTTCCTTGGTACGCTACTTACTGGATATCACCTGAAATCCATCCCAGAAGTCCCGGACCTTGACGTCAGAGATTATGGCACAGTTTCGGCAGTTCACCAGGTCCACGTCCTGGTCGCCAAACTCCTCGCTGAAAGCCTCTGGTCTCCACAGATTGCCCTTCAGCCTTTTGTGTATACCAGACACCAGAACAGGCTGCTCAGGAAGAGAGGAGAGGAAGACAGAAAGAGAGAGGAAGCGGTCATGAAAAGAGAACCTACGGGTCTGAATCATGTTGGAAAGCTGATAAATTCATCTTTGGCCAACTGGCATAGATAAAATGGCAGGGTGAAATATATCCCTGGTCTAATAAGTGTCAAGTTGCAAACAGAAAGCACCTAAACCAAGCACCACCAAATATAGCGATACTGGCTACTGGTCTCGTTGAATAACATGTTCTCACCTTCCAAGGTCATGGTTGGGTCACGGTGACACGAAGGTAGCCGCCCAGGAGACTAAATAAACCACTAGCTGCCTGCCTGCTCAGTTTTGTTTACCCTACAAACCATCTGCTACAACATCCAACTCACCAGAAATATGCAAAGGAAAACTAAAATGTCAGCAATAACGTTTTGCCCTCAGCCTCTTCCGAAACAAAAAAATAGATAAGATAAATAGAAGATAAGATACGGGAAGAATCTTTAGTTTGTTTTGAGATGTTAATTTTCCTTACAAAGGCTCAGCTGTCAACATCAAATTAGGATGTGACAACTGAATGGGCACATCAACCAGTTTCATTCTCAGACAGACAGACCAATAGCATGAGAACGACCAGTATACAGGCAAGCAGACACGGTGGACATGGCATGCAGTCTGCCAAGGACACAGACAGAGATAAGACAGAGGCAGACATACACAGCCTGACAAATGACGCAGGCAGAAAAAGAGGCAGATGTTGCAAAATAGAACCAACAAACCCCCCTTTTTACCTGGCCTTGCTTCCAGCACTCGCGGAAGATCTTCCAGTTGTTGCCGTTGCTGGGGTCCTGCAGACAGAGCAGGCGGCCGTCACACAGCCACGTGTGGGAGGTGTTGGGGTCCAGCACACTGAGACCCATCACGCCCTCTCGCCTGGGCACCACGGTGGTGACCGCTGCTGCTGTCGCCGCTGCAGTCTCCCCGCCCTCGGAGGCTGCTCCTGGGGTGGCTGCTCCGGCTGGCCGCCTTCCCTCAGTCTTCTTGGTCTCCACCACCGAGGCGATGATGTGGTCCAGGATGTTGGGCAGGCCACCCTTACTCTTATCACTCTGGAGGAAGAAGGGAAGGTTTTAGGGGACGCGATCGGTTTGCACACATTGAAAGACACATGGCCTGATAAAAGGAGCCGTTTTTAATTGAAAGCAGAGCAGACATTTCAGTATGATGCTGTCTTGAGAGCCCTCTGGGCCCTCACACAGTCGCTTGTACAGTACTGTACCACAATACAGGTTTAGGATATTCAAAAGGTGCACACAGTCAAAGTATGAAGTAATCAATCAATCTTCTCTCTTGGAAAACACTACCGAAAGACCCACTTCCCCCCAAAAAACATTAACAATTATACCTTTGTAATGCTGTATAAATACAATACAAAACATTTTTCAGAACTTTAAAACAAAACCATATGGAATGGATTTGCAAACAAAAAAGAAAAAAAAAGAAAAGAAAGTACATTTGGAATATATGTTAAAGATTGGCAACCCTTAACCTCATCACTGCTACGCAAAGCAGAGACAGGTTGGGTGGATGGGGAATGGAGAGGAAGTACAAAGTTATTAATGAATCTAAATCTATATTTAAACAATGGACAGGAGATAAGAGAGGAAATGGACACTTAACTACAGCAATCAAACCATCAGCTGATAAACCATTAAAGCCATAAGCCATTAAAAGGCATACCGAACAAGAAAGAGCAACTGATCTCTTTGTTGCAAGCTGCAACAAATATAACAAAACACAGTGTCAACCGCATGTATGTAAGAAAAAAAGAACAATTCTGCCCTTTATGAAATCAGGACAATTTCTGTTGATAATGGTATAGTGCCAACACACTAGGAATATTAATTCATCACATGTTTTTCAATAATTGCATTTTATTTGCAATACAATTTTAATTTGCCCTGTTTGAGGCTCTAAGCATACTTCCATTCTGGCAGGTTGCCTGCCCCATTCTAAACTCTGTGGGACTAAATATAGTATTCAGGGTCCTGACAAAACTAACAGAATCTTGGACATTAGCACTCTGTATTGTTCAACCCTAGGCAGCTTGATACCAAGAGATTACTGGACAGAAAATATACTGGCAACGCTTAAGTTTCGAGGTAATGTAGACAGTGTTTAGTCTCTCAGCCTTCAAGGAGCCCCTACTTGGCATCTGCACTTGTTGTTCTGTATGTTTCCTGTACATTTTGTATCTTCAAGTGGTGTATGTTCTGATTATGTCCTAAATGGTAAGGCGCTTTGGCTAAAAGGGCCTGCCAAATGTAATATTATAATACTGATTCAATCATTTTTACACTGAAATGGCTTCACTGGCTGTGCCATCCCATTAGGTGGCCTTACCGTGGAGGAGGTGGAGAAAACGGAGGGGAACGGCACAGTGCCGTCCGCGTTGCCCTGGGAGAGTTTGCCAGGGCCGGAGTTGAGCAGGTCTCGCAGGCTGGTGCCCTCCGCCTTGGGCTGGGCAGGACTTGAGCCCAGCAGCAGGCTGTTGAAGAGCTTGGGGCTGGAGCCAGAGCCCGAGGGCTTGGAGAGGGTGTTGAAGCAGTCCAGGCCGAAGGGGGGCCGGGGCTCGCGGCCCATCATCGCCCGCAGAGAGCTGGAGTCTAGAAGCAGGCAAGGCAAGGCAAGGCAAGTTTATTTGTATAGCGCATTTCCTACACAGATTCAATTCAACGTGCTTCACAAAAAAGTAACGAGAATGAATGCAGGTCAAAGAAAATTAAGATAAAGCATTAAATAATCAAAGAAAATTAAAAACATATTTGGAGCTGCTAAGGGAAGGAATCTGAGAACAGCTTCGTATTGAGTCTATAGGAATCTTGAGTTTTGCATGTCAACAGTGACATGGAAATAGGAGACTATGCTCTGCACCAGTCAATTCATGGCATCTTATTTCTCACTTAGTCTTGACTTCAAGAAGAATATTAAGAACTAGTCATGGAAAGCATTGCGTTGAATCATTATCATTGTATATCACATTTTTTTTGTAATTGCACAGATGTAGGAAATACACGCACATAAATATTGATAGTCACCAACCAATTTCTTAAGGTAAATTTAAAAACGGAAGAATAAAATCAGTGCAAAGTTGCATCCAAGGCCCTTTGGGAACACGCATGCACCTTTTGTTTCCTCTTTGGCCTTCTGAGTGGCGAGGTCAGCTAGCCAGTGGAGTGCGGAGGACTGGTTGCCAGGTGTACCAGACTCCTTGGTGCCCGCTGGTGTCTGGGCACTAGTAGTGCTGTTGTTGGTGTTGGCGTTACTGCTGCTGGAGTCTCCTGTGGACCCCTCTGTTGTGGCACCCTCTGTGCCAGGCTCAGTTTTGATCGATACTGTTGTGTCTGTGCCCTCCGGTCGGGGTGTGGTGGATGTCCCGTTACCTGTTGGTAGGGCTGACCCAGACTGGAGAAGAAAAAACAAAAAACCAACAACAACAATGATGAAATACAGTCTGAAGAACAGATATGATGCTTATATAAAAGAAAACGTGTGGAGATAAAGTGACTCAAGATCAAGTAATGTGCGTACCTGTGAAAGACCGTTTGGAGCAGTGGGACGTATGAGAGGTTTATTGTGCCGATTGGTGCAGGGGCAGTTTGCTTTAATTCCCCACTTCCCTCGCGCTGAATGGACCATATCCCCAATGTTGTACAAGGCTGTGGAGAGGCAAACAAGATGAATGGTTTCCCCAACAACTGCAATAGGCACGAGTAACCGGGACTCATTTTAATCAAAACACATTCTGACTGCTTTAGTTTGAGCATTAATGCGATTCCAGGGGAGTATTCCAACAACCTGGCTAAGCAGTAAACCAGGTTAAGTTAAACTTGAGGTAGTGGTAATTCATCAAAAAGAAGAGCCTTGGGTCCTCATTTTCTTAACTAAATGACACGTGTGAGCTATCTATGAGCAGGTCTAGGTTCATTTATCCAGGTGCATCACCTAACTGTGGTCTTGGAATAGTACCCAGGGTGGCCTTACCGGTGCCGGGGATGATCTGTGTCGGCATGAGGTTCTGCGGTTCATGGGGTTGGCCCTTGGCACATTTTAACCACGCAAACACTTCATCTTCAGGTAGGTCAACGTCTTAAGGAAAACAAAATACCGGGGGGGATTGGTACAACACAAACATTGAAATAGTGATTACCACATATATCCACGAAACCAAACAATCATATAAATAAACCAACCTTCAGGGGGACGAGTCTTGCGTAGACGGTAACAGTCGAGGCAGACACCGAAACCACACTTACGGCAAACCCAGTGGATGTTGAAAAGGGTGGTCTCGCAGACGTCACACATCTCTCTGACGCCTCGCACCGCTCTCTTCCACGCTACTCTCTCTGCAGACAAATAGATTGGATCACAACAGACATGAGACATGTTGCTGGTGTTGAGTCAAAACTATTTTCTCGTTTGCGTGAGTAAGCAAGTAGTGAAGTGTATGGACGTAGCTTAACTGACAGAATGAGTGATGATGATAGCAGTGCTTGACATTGACTCTTAATGCTCACCGGTAAATGTGGGAGTGACTAGCCATTCAGACTTTCTACTAGCCACACTTTTGGTCACAGTTACCTTTTTTTCTACCATGATAGCCCATGTTTAAGCTTGGAAGAAATGGTATAGGAAGAAGAATCACACCCTTTACATAGTGTCTGACACGAAACTAAATCAATCAGACGAATACAAATCAAGTGTATGATGCCCAAATAACATGACATATCTGTAGAAGTCCATTGTGTCATGACCAAGAGTAAACTACTTGCCAAACTGTCTACTGACACTGAAATCACTACTAGACACAGCCAAGTTTTACCAGCATTTGGCGGGTTAGCAGGTGCCAATGTCAAGCCCTGGATGACAGAGAAAGGATTTTTTCAGCTTTTCAGCAAATACATACGATGAGGCTCCACCAGCTTCATCGCTTCCTTCTCGGACATGACCAGCTGGCAGAACTGGTCTCCCACGTTGGCCAGGATGTACTTGGACGTGTCCAGATCCAGACCCTCCTTCAGTGCTGCCGACGGGAGCCACAGTCCCAAGGCCATGTTGTCACTCTGCTGGGGGCTGAGGAAGCCCTCCACTCGCAGGACCCCTTTCTTAGTAAAGGCCAGTCTATATCACACAAAATTAGATACAAAAACGTGCTACTTTCAGTACTTCCAATCGCTTAAAAGCTATTGGCACCCCACTTGACATATTGAACTTCACATTAATTTGGAAAATATTGTCTGTCATTATGAAGCAGCTCTTCATGCTTCATTTCATTTTGGCCTGCTTTCAGTGATATGTACACCACAGGCAGAATATCACTGAATCCTTCAGCAAACAAGTGATGCTGAATGTGTACTAATTATGAATTGGAGTACACTAGTGGCATATGTTAGGACAATACAGTGAATGGGTAAAGCCAGGCCCAGTCATTTTAAACTAGCAGAGGCTACACCTCAAGGTAGACACCAGGCTTACGTGGCTTGTAATCAGGGTGCATTTAGCCTTCTGACTTCAATCAGATAGTAAGGCTGCATGATTGCGGATAAAATGATAAATCACAGTCATTTATTTAAATCACGATTATTAAGCAACAATAAACAAATTATTTTTTGTGCAGAATGTTATTTGAAATCACATAATGAAATATAGCAAGGAATGCATTATATAGGGGATGCATAAAATATAACTGAATTGTAATATTATGTAAAAGGCTGAAAAGGATGAAGCTTAGGTGGGCCTTCAGATTTTTGGCCAGGAATACCAGATCCAGATCAAGGCAGATCATTACATGCATATTGCCCACTCAAAATTGAACCGCCAAAGCTATGATTATTAATCGTGGCCAAAATCACCATTTTCGATTAATTTCAATTAATAGTACAGCCCTATCAGCTAGTATTGAAAACATTGTGAAAACAGGTGCATAGTGATGAACAGATAGACAGATACACGTAAACAAAATCACTAACAGGCAGACATGAGCAAGCAGACAGACACACACAAAGAACAAGCACTCACCTGCGGAAGTGAAAGAATCGGCAGGCCACGTTGGGATCGTCGTCGTCCGAGTCGGCCTCCCGGACCTTGCGGTAACGCTCCAAGCGGCACTCTCGGCACTTGTGCAAGTGGGGGGCCACGTTGATGCAGGAGCCGTCCTGGAGGAAGGCCTCACCAGACTGCTTCAGGCGGCGCAGCTTGGCCATGTCCTTCAGCACAGACTGGCCCACTGCATTGACAAACAGACACAAGATTTACTGTAAAACTGCTCGGACTGGAAGTTCCTGCAGGCTGTGCCTCAGAATCTTTTGGTTGCTCTTTCAGCTGCAAACTGGAATGCATTTTCATTTTTAAATGGCATTTTAACCAAGTAATCACAATCAAAAGGCCAATTGTCATTGTCATTGCCAAATTTATTTAAAATTAAAATACAGCTAGTAAACTCAAAAACGCACTTAGGAGGGTTTTGCATCTGAACCATTAGAAAACAGAAGACACCCCAGGAAGCAAATTTTGACTGCACTATCAATATGGCAATGATTGACGACTCAAAAAGTGGCAACTGAAGACTTAAATGAAGTGTAAGTCTAAGTCTAAGTTTGTCTGACCTTCCAAACTGAACTCTGGCTAGGCTAGTCAAACAAGACCAGTAAAGTCATCAGTAAAGATACTGAGGGATCAAAATTCATGAAAATGTTTTATAACAAAATATTTTTTAAAACCTTTTTATGAAAAGTAAATGAAAACAATACGGTTGAGAAATGCTTAAAGACACCCTTATGCTATCCCACTAAAATGGCTAAAATCCCAATCTAGTGTGGGTCCATCACGTCTGGTGTACATAATAAGAGAATATCATTATTGCCAATCATTTCTTTGTTTATGATGTGTTGAAGTGAGTCACGATAAAATCTTAATCTGTTGGCTTTAGGAAAAAGATTGTGGCCTATTAATCTGGCAAGGGACTTAAAAAATATCTCAATATGTTTTCACACCACTTTCACCTCAAGAGCAGACTACAAGCTGCTCAAAGAGGTCAATAAATAACCCAAAATATCATCAAGAAAATACAGCAAGATCTGGATACGGTCAATATAAAAGAACATGACTACTATCAGACTAGACAAGGTCGACTTTCATGCGGTATATGGACAAATCCTTTGACAAACTTTACTTTGACCTTGTGTTTTTCTTAGATGGCAAAGAGAATACACACTAAAACCATGTTTTCCCGAATAAGGTTCCTGGGTCGGATATAATTCTTACATTCCAGACATTTCCAAACACAGAGCAGATCATTCAATGAGGTGTTGAAATGTTCCCCTGTGAGTACCATCAATGTAGTATCGAGCATGACAACAACAAACCCATGTACTGCACTAGAAACCCAACCAATGCACAGGAAACAAACAGGTACGTTCAAACCAGTGGGTGAATTCCAATATGCGGACTTGCGTTATCCACTTGTGCTTGTGGCCTTGTACCAGGAAGTAATATGTTTTGATGACATCACTGACAACAGCATTATATTTCAATATCTCGCAAAAGCTCAATTGTAAAGTAATTTTCTCATTTGCAAACTGGATGGTGAATGAATAATAGTTCCCCAAAAATTGTTGTGGCTAGGATGACAGAGGGGAAACAGCAAAACGTGAGGCCACAAGCACAAGTGGAGGACGCAAGGTTGCATATTGGAATGCACACAGTGTGTCTGAGAAATGCCCCTCCTTCCCTCTCAGTCACTGTTTACTCTCTCCCTACCTCTTCCTCATCTGTCGGCGTCATTTAAGGCGTTTCAACGACTAAAAACTAGTCGACTAGCTGGCATAGCAATTCAAACGTTCAAAACAACAACGTTGACATGTTTGTGCAGATGACGTGAGGTTGTAACGTGTTTACTACCGTACTCAAGTTAGCTAACTGACAAGTCATTCGAAAATCACAAACGAAAGGTTAATATGAAAGGTGAATATAAAGGGGGAATGCAAAAAAGTTAACTCGAGGAATTCTTTTGCCACCTTTTCCAGCTATGCTCTACTATACTATAAATGGGTTCTCAGTGTTGGTAAACACAATGTCATGAGGAGGGGCAAGACACTGTCAACCAACCACATGAGCTAATTTTTTGACCGACAGCGGTTTCCAACAATCAGAGGTCGAGTTGTGCACAGCTAGGTTCGCGCAGCCAGGGGAAAACAAAAACTTAGAACCCATGTATACCGGTAAGTTGGGTGAGGAATTCTCAGATTTCTCAAAGATGGGCTTTTTGATGGCTGCCTTATTGGGGTTGCCCATCAAGCTATTTTAGGCAGCATTGGCCAATCACGATCGGAGACTACTGTCTAAGGAGAACCAAAACTAGACAAAATACCACATCAGTGTGTGTGTGTGTGTGTGTGTGTGTGTGTGTGTGTGTGTGTGTGTGTGTGTCTGTGCGTGTGTACATGGGGGCCACAGGTCAGTAAGCTTACCTTTGAAAGGCTTGTTGCGAGGTCTACTCTTGGCTGCTACTTGGGCTTTGTTCTTCAGCAAGGCATTCTCCTCAGTAGGTCCTTGTGCACCACCCTGCTTGGGAGCCTGGCCAGGAGTGTCCTCAGTCTCACTGAGGTCAGACAGGTCACTGTTGGTGCTGGAGTCAGAGTCTCGCTTGGAAGACTGACCGCGTTCCTCCAGAGCGAACTTCTGCTGAGCAGTCGATGGCTCGAAAGGCAACGCAGGGGCATCGCCAGACCTCGCACCCCCGAAGGACGCAAAGTTAGGCGCAGTCTTCGCTTTGTCGTCACTCACCTCTGCACTTTCCTTGGCAGACTTGGACGCATCCTGCGCGTTCGTTGTGCATTTAGGCATCTGCGTGAAAGTGTTGGGGGCTGCTGAAATGGCGGACGAGTCGACTGTAGATAATGTGGAAGAAGAAGACAGGATGCCCTTGGTTGGGTCTGCCAAGGTGAAAGGGTTGGGCTTGCCCTCCTCTCCCGTCGCTACTTTCCCCAAAGTGCTTGATGGGAGAGAGGAGGAGGGAGCAGGCGCAGTAACTGCTGGAGGCTGCTGCTGAGCTGCAAGTCCACCAAAGGAGGTGTGAGAAAAGCTGTTCGCTGCGAGGAAGGGGTTGGCACTGGCAGGCTCGCCAGAAGACTGCAGGAACAAATTCTGATGACTGTTTTCTGAGGACTTGCTGTTCCCTGTGAGTAATCCCAATCCGCCTCCTTTGTTATTACCGTTACCGCTCCACATCCCACTGCTGCTGCTGCTGCTTGCTAGTCCAGTGGATGCTGAAGATACTGTGTTACCAAGTCCTCCCATACCCATCGATGGATTCTGAAGAGTCCCAGAGCCAAATGCTGTAGTGCTCCCAAGGCCTCCAGAGAAAGAGGGAGTGAGTTTGGACATGCCCTCTGTGCCTGTGCCAAATGCCTTGTGAAGTCCATTGCCTGCAGGCTGTGCCTCAGACGCTTTTGGTTGCTCTTTGAGCTGTGCGGACCCAAAAAGTCCTTGGGATGGAGAAGTTAAGACAGATTTCTTGGAGGCGTCCGATGGTTTGAACAAGCTGGGAGCTTCCTTGGTCAGACTCTCCGAGACGGCAGTGAAGTAATTCACATCCTTTGATTGACTCTGGCCTTGGGCCTGGCCCTGACTAGGGCTGGGAGTCTGTGACTGTGCCATACACTGAAAGAACAAGTTCTGTGATGGGTCCGAGTCAGGTTGCTTTTGTTCCTGCGTGCCGGCGAAAGAAAATCCGAAGGGCTGGTTCTCTTGGTTTGATCCGTTTGACTGCTGTTTAGACTGTGAGGAACGGAAGCCGGAAGGTGAATGTGCAGCCGTCTTGGAATTCTGAAAAGGTAGGAAAATAATTCAAAAGGGGTACATTACCACCAGATAACCTTTACAGATACAAATGGACATACAGTAAAAAAATGCTAATGTACATTTGAGGCCCTCCAGATGGCATGTCTAATGTTTGTAAATGATTAACATGGCTGTGCAAAAAATGCTTGATGGCTAAAAATACCTCACAACACTCAAAAGAAAACATTGGTGTCTCTTTACCTCTGTTCCGGCAGCACTTGCCCAGCTGGTTGTCTTCTGACCGAACGGTTGCGACAGCGCCACACTGGGTGCATTGGGCTGTGATGGAGAGTTGATGGTGACTGGACCAGGTGAAACCAGAGCAGCACTTTTGGAGTATGATTCCTCTCTGTCTGTTGCAGGAGTAGGTGCAGAAGGCTTAGGGGCTGGAGTTCCAGGCACCAAGCTGGGCATTTGTCCCAAAGTTGGGAAGGTGTTGGAGAAAGGAGACGGGCCGAGCTTAAGGGGTGGAGGGGTTGGAGTGGAGGCAGTGGCAGGCGTTGACCCTCCAGATGTTACCACGGACACCCGACCATTCTCCTTCATGGGCAGGCGAGCAGCTGAATCGTCCTGCAGGTCTGGTGTCTTGGAAGTGCTGCTAGTGCTGTTCCTTCCTCCTCCTCCTCCACCTCCTCCATCTCCTCCACCACCTCCAGCCACTCCTTCCTTTGTTTCTCCTCTTGCAACCATGTCTACTTCACGAGCGAGCATGCTCTCGTCCTTTCCGTTGCCATTTCCATTCTGACCGTCAGCACTTTTGAAGCGTTTCAGCGTTACGTCCTCGTCATCCACAGAGGATGTTCTTCTGCGCCGTTCACCCTTTCCTCCATCAGGCTGGGTCTGAGGGCCCCCTTTCTTCTGGGAGGGGGGAGGGGACAGTTATATTACATTACATTATTACGCTTAGCTGACACTTTTACTTAAGTTGTGCAGTTGTACAGTGAGCCAGACAAATCATTTTATCTACTTTTTAAAGCAATGTGTTCAATGTTTTGGGGTAGGAGATGAAGGCATTTCCCCCAATACTGATTAACATAACTATGGAGACAGGAGAAAGGGCGCATTTAATCATTACCTCATAGTCTTCAGCTAGCATCACGTGCATCACCCTGGGGTCAACCACCTGAGTTTCTCCACCCTGTTAAGCACAACAATCCAATGTTAGCACAAAGACAGACAAACAAAGCTCTCATTTATCAGTGCACAACAATGTTAACATAAGGACAACCTTTTATGGTAAAAGCTGGGAAGTTGGAGTGCTCGTTCTAACAAAATAACAGTCTAAAAAATGTTTTTTAACAAAGCAACCAAAACATGATGTCTTTTTATACAAAGCTAGCTACACTGATAAGTCAACACCCAAACCTGCTGCATTGTGATTTCCATGATGTGTGAAAGAGGGTCGTGTTGTGACACAAGTCCTAGTGCCCAGGGTTCGTTGAACTCAGGCTGATACACCTGAACCCTGCGACCCTGTATGGTGTAGGAGCCTGGGAAGCAGACAGATGACGGTGGGAGTCAAAATAATCATGGCAGACACGCAAAGGCCTTGACCAATTATTAAATATGCCACAGCAGGAAAACAATTTTAGACATGTCCTTCCCAGTTGCAACGATGACACAGAGTTAAAATTAGTAACACAGTAACTCACCTTTCCTCAGTATTTCCTGGAGCTCACAGTCACTGTGCCAGCTGGCAATGGCCGCCTGGACTGATGGCTGGTCTTGCAGGACAGAGTGTCTGATATCCTTCTCAATCTACAGAGACACAGCACAGCCATTACGTTTCTGGGTAAACTCTTTAAACTGAAACTGCACACTGCATCTACATAATAAACCGCAGAAAAAAGTTGCGAACATGCTAAATAACATTTTATAACTGGATATTTGAAAGGCAAAAACGCCAAAGTCTGAGAGAGCAGATGTTTCTTCTATGTTACCTCAAACATCTGCAGAGTACTTCCATCTGGGAGGAACTCCAAGGTCTTGGTGCTCCCAAAGAATTCGACTGGAACAAGAGAACCCAACCCTACACGGTCTACTAGGGGTTGGAATGCCTGACAAAGAAAACACATCACAGTCATGGCATTACATTTTGGACCATGTGCAATCATCTCCTATCCCAAGACTTTCTGGGATAACATTGATCAGCTTACTACAGCCACACTTCAGCTACAGCACTTCAGCTACAGCACACTTCATGGAAACGGTTTCAGAATAGTTATTAATAGAGACAGGAAAAAAGGGCAACATTGTCATCATCAATTGAGTATTCACCAAACTCAATGAGTTATGCACTCCCAGCAATAAATCTGGCACTTAATTCCACATGATCTCTTCCTGGACTGGAGCAGTCCATACATAGGCTACACTTCCCAATGCATCGTCCTCACAGGGATAAAAACACATGACAAGCACATTGGACCATTCTGTCGGAGAAAACAATTGGCATCTTTATATTTCAGTGTTTCTTCATTTTGTGGACAGCACTGTGGCATTAGGATATTGTTGAGATAGAGATTGTGCAGATCACCTATTCAATTGTCTGTCTCTGGGAAAACCCAAACTAGTTCACAAGCGGAGACTATATGTGACTGAAATATTCAACCACAAAGTTGATTTCAGAGAGAAGAGCACCCATTCAAACATTACAAACTGCACATGTATCAGCCCGAAATGAAACCTGCATATCATCCATATGCAAGGCCTGAACAAGAGCAGTGCAGTGCAAATTCACACCGCATGTTCAGTCACTGGCTACAATGTCAATAAGAATGGTGAATACATGGAGTTAGGAGCATCCTGCCTCTGTATGCATGTGCAGATAATTAGAATCAATGACAGCTTTTACCACTGTCAACACATAATTGGTCCATTATCAATAAGTTCTGCCCTTCTGCTTTCGTTCTCTTCTCTGCTGTCAGCAGTCGTCTTTCCTGAAAGCCAATTTCTATTTAAACCTTCTCTGCGAGCATTGTGATTTGCAGAGCCCTGCCTACTCTTTGTCCACGGCTGTATTAAAAGGAATAAACCTGCTCTATGAACTTAATTTCAACTCAAATCATATCTCTATCCAGTTCTTCGTTGGAATGTCCAATTTCTCTTATCTTGACCTTGGCGGTCCACATCCCATACTTCCCAAAACAACAGTTGATATTTCTTGTACTCATTCTAAAAAATGTTAATGAATGCTCTGAGGCTTTGATTGCGAGGTAGCTAGGTGTTGCCATTTCAGTTAGAGAAAGACCATGAACAGCTGGAAATGGACTCAATGAAGCTGGTTTTGATATGAACTGTTAGCTGAAAGTATAACAAGCAACTCACCAAAGCAGGCCAAGCAGTTGTGGGGCTACTTCCAGAGTTGGGATCGGAGTGTGCTGCCCACACAATAGTGCTCTCCATCAAGACGGCACGGACCTCATCTCCGTACACCCTCACCCATGACCGGGACCTCCAGGCACAATCCTCAAACTCAACAAACACCTGCTCAAATGGAGAGGTGAAGAGGGAAAGATATTGCTTCAGAAAGGAATTGGGACGGGGGAGGGGTGTCAAAGAACACTAATAGTTTACACATTACTATGGAAAACCACGGTGAATAGAAAATGAAAGTGAGTGAATGGTGTAAACTTAACCTACAGAACTTGTCAAAAATGCATAATGGTCAGATTTTATTTTTTTTTATTTTTATTTTACCTTTATTTTACCAGGGAAATAAAATCACATTGAGAATAAAATTCTCTTTCACAAGTGAGCCCTGGCCAAGGCGGCAGCACACAGATGACTCCAGTGCAATGAGATCATGCTACAAAGTTATCCATTGGCAAAGAAATCACAGAGAAGAGCAAATATTACCCACCCAAAGTCTTACCTCAGAAAGACAGGATTGGCCCATTTATTAAAGAGGTCTGTTTATGTGTTGTTACCCACTCAAACTTAATCCTGGTTCTGAATTTGGGACCAATGTCATCCTGATGAAAGATACAACCCCCTGTAGTCTGCATTACTATACTGTCGTTAGCCACTTTTAGTCACGAATTAAGGAAAGCATTTGCAGACTTTGAGGGTTTTTTTTTGTAAATACTGTGCTTCTCCAAGTCATTTTGCCAAAGGATTGTCATCAATGGTTTGGTGAGAGGAAAGCGAAACTCAGAAAGGGAGCATGCATGATGGAAAGAATGCAAATAGTTCATTTATTTAATGGATATCAACATACCAAAGTACACAAATAATAGGAAAAACAAGTACAGAAAAACAGAAGCAGGGGCTGAGGTTGGGTTTGTGGCTAATCACTATTTGAACATCAACTGTTCACGAAAATTATACGGTATTAGCATCCCTCTGCAAGAAACAGGCAGAGGAGATACGAGTGCTAAGTAACTTTCCATGCGAGTCAACGCTTGTAGCATCCACAAACAATGGCCTGACTCCACTATGAAGGTCTGGACATTTAATGTGTTTTGTTGACATTCACGCTACATTGGCATTTGGCTTGATTTTTTTTTCTTCCTAGACAAACTAATGACGTGTTCATTAACCATGGTAGGGTTAAGACGTATAATGGACTGATTCCAGACCTCCTTGACTGATTCTGATCAACTAGTTC
>NC_085879.1:1240000-1315000 GCF_034702125.1 Engraulis encrasicolus
GGTCGGTCGCCTAGAACGCCGTTAACAGCGCAGACGAAAACTACCAGGCAGCTACCAGACCTTCTCGAACACGGCCCGTCTCTTAGCAACCACTCGGAGTCCAGGAAGGATGCGCATGCGTAAAGGTGCAGGCCGTGTGAACTAATACGGCCATGAAGTCGGTCTTGAAAGGAAGATTATGAGGTCTGTGTTCATTTATTTCGTTTAAAAATGTTGGTTTCAGAACAAACAAGGTCTAGATATACGTGTTTCACTCTATTGTTTGAATGGAATTGGGCTGATTTGCTCTGGTTCCCGCAAACTTCATGTAGCACGCAGGCTAATGTGTGGCCAATGTGTGGATGATAACAAAGTCGTTCTGTATGATCATACTAGAAAGTTTTTGTAACATTGAAAACTAAACGAACCCTGTAACATGAAAACATGTCCGTGCAATAGTCTGGCTTGCCTGGCTGAAATACCGTATGAGGGTTACAGATAATGGTAAGTTTAATGTTTGCAGTAGCTTGGTTTTCTGGATTGTGGCACGAGAACACACTGATCAACAGTTATGGAAATTCTAGTCAGTAATCAGTCAGAGATTAGCTGTAGACCACACATTTCTTCACAATTCGGAGGGGTATAGATCTAGGCCTAAACCTTGAGAATCATCTGAAGCGACTGGAGCACTTTTCAGTGTCAATGGACTGGAGTCCTCATTTTCTGAACTAAATGATGCCTGCAGGCAGGGCTGTAAATAAACACCAACCAGCTGGCCAAATGCTGTTCAAGTTTCAGTTTGGCTGGTTGAAATTAGTGAGTGTGTAAGGCTGGTAAGGAGTGTGGCGTGTAAGGCTGGTTTATAAGTCAGGAGTGTGTGAGGCTGGTAATTAGCATACTGTATACAGTGCAGTGGTCGAGTTGTAAAATCAAACCAGGGGGATGGGCTGCTGTTCTCTGATTATTGGTTTTTTTTTTTTTTTGAAGATGTAGTTGTTAAAAGTGCAACTTTAACAAAATATGTGAAGAATGGATGCCTGTTTTAGAGGGGGATTTTTGACCATTTTCATTGAGGGGGATGATTTTAGACCACTTCCCCCCGCATCCCCCTACAACTCGAGCCCTATACAGCCATTTTGGCTGGTGATGGCAAAAATATATATATTTAGAGAGGCTTGGCTGCAGGTTTACCACTTCCTGTAGGTTAACTAAGCCTGGTTCATCACTTAACCATGTTCTTAGTATACCCCCCTGGATTACATGCACTATTTGTGTCTTTGGAGTCTGTTCACAATGTTGTGTTTTAACATGGCACGTTTTGTTTTTACAGATGTCATTCACCCGAAGCACCTTGGTCGATAGTCGACGTCATACAGGACTGGAGCAACTTATGAAACTGGCAGCAACTGTGCACACATTCCTAGGTCCTACTGAAAGGTACAAATTTATTGAGGATGAGGATGGCAATGACTCTGTTATGGTCTGTTCTTGTTTCCGACTGCTGGAGAATTTGAACCTGACGTGTTCAGTGGGGCACCTTCTCACAGAGACTGTCTCGGCCCATCAGAAGGTGTTTCATTCAGGGTCTGGCTCTTTGGTCTTCCTGGCTGGAGCATGGAGCAAGACTGCGCTGGAGTGCCTTCATCAAGGCATCTCTATCCCCTGCATCTTATCTGCCATGTCCGAAGGCCTGGAAATCTGCTTACAGCAATGCAAAGACAAAGCTGTTCCCGTGGACACTCTTTTTCATTTAGGGGTGGCACAGAATATATTAGAACCCCACAGTAAAGATTTCCCATTTTCAAGGGAGGGTTCGCTCCCAGAAAAATGTTCTATATCTGACTGTGGAGTGAGTCCAAACCTGTTGACCCAGCTCTCTCGTCTGGGCAACCCAGAGGCTGCAAACAGACAGACTGGCACGCAAGGAGCCAAGGTGGTCAGAAGCAAAATAAAACTCACGCACAGCAGACATTTCACCTCAAACGACACCACTGACTCTGAAAGACCCATAAACAAGTCAGTGTCACGACAGAACAGCCTCAAACACACAGACATGAACAGAGTCGCTGCGGCTCTGTCACATGGCTGTCACAAAGCAATGGACTTAGTCTTGCAGGCCAGCAGGATTCAGTCGAGCATGGGCGGCCTTCATAACTCACGTAGGATGTTTGATGTCAGTAAGCTGAACACATGTCCACTGCCTGGAGTCCCAGAGGATCAGGCCTGTGTATTGTCTGGCTACGTGACCCTGCTGTCTGATGAACAGGCTTCACTTGCCACACGCCTAGAGAAAGACATGATGTGCCTTGCGCTTCTAAATGGAGACTTGAATGAAAAATATCGACACCTGGGTTTCAACAGGCCAGCTGGTGGGGTCCAGCATGTGACGGATAAATTGGATGTTCATGCCATGAGTCGGGAACAGGAGTGGCTGAACAGTGCCTTAGCCAGTTTGGTGAAGTATAACATCAGCGTTGCTCTGGTGACTGGTGTGGCCTCCAAACAACTCGCAGACGAGTGCAGCCGGCACGACATTTTGCTGATCGAACGGGTGAGACCCGTCGTCTTGCACGAGTTTGCCAGGACGACCGGAGCCGTGCCCGTCACCTACATCACCCAGCTGAACCAGAGGTGTGTGGGCTCGGGGGTGCGTCTGCAGGTGTGGAGGGAGTACCACACGGGGAAGGTAGAGGAGTACACGGCTGTGAGTGTCACAGCGGATCACCTGACCCTGGTGACTGCAGTGATTGGCAGCTCGGTGCACGGCAAGGTGCAGTCGCTGGAGGATCGCTTCTGGGGATGCGCCCAACGCCTGCAGCACGCGCTGAATGAAATACAGCTGCTGCGAGGAGGGGGCCTGACGGAGATGCACTGTATACAAGAACTTCAGAAACATGCAGATTGCTCCAGTAAGAGGAGTGAAGAGAAACGCCAGAAGGAGCCGTATGTGGGAACGGTACTCCAGCTGATGGCAGATGGCTTGTTGGACTATGTGTCCACCCTTCTGTGTAACAGTGGACAGGTTTTGTCCAAGGCAGACGCCTGGACTGAAATCAGTAAGGGGTTCAAAGATCCTGAGCGAGATTTGGGACATTTTGAAAAAATACTGGATCTGGGTGTTATAAACGGTGGAGAATGTTTAGGCTCAGTTTGTGAGCAGGAGAGGGTGTATGATAATCTGACTGTAAAGACGGAGGCCTGGAGACGAGCTCTAGATCTTGTCTTCCTGGTTCTTCAGACTGACTGTGAAATAATAACTGGCGTTAATGCTGAACTTGAAGATGACTTACAATCAAAAGGTTTCTTGATTCTTTGAAAACGTGTATGGTATCCAAGTGAGCATTTATTTTTGTAAGATTTTTTTGCCCTGAATACTTGCACTACTGCAGTTTTTTAAAAAAATTCAATCCACCGTTTTGGAACTTCACTCTTTTCAACATGAAGATGCTATTGTAAGTACTATTGAATGGTTAACTTTTTGGTTAATGATTAAATTTGTTGTTATGTACTGGTTTCCGATCTGTGGTCCTGAAGCTGACTGATAAATCTTTGAGAGTTTGTTGTTCAGTCACTAGGGGGAGACAAATAATATGACCATTCAAGTGATTTGCAACAGCCGGTCTATTGGGAGCCTGGAGACCTAGTTGACCCAGTTTGCCAGAAGAGGCTTCTACTGAAGCTAAGGACAGATTTTTGTTTGCGTTGGGTTTTTTGGGAAAAAAGGTCAATATTCTGAAAGATGAACGAACACACACTAGATGTTTACTAACTGCAGTCCTAAGGCTACTATTGCTACTGCTGGTATTCTACTACTACAAGGTTATTGGTACTACTACTACCACTACTACTACTACCATCGATTATAAAATCATGCATCCGGTGCTGGTAGAGGGATTAGCCTTCTACAGGTAGTTCATGAGGCCATGAGGAACTTGTTTTTATGGCTTCCGGCTCATTCCAGACACCTGCCCAGGAAACGGGAAGGGCACCTATTTCACATGTGGAACAGTCTTGTTTGTGAAAGACAGAGCGATTTTGTGGAACCGTGGCTACCCTGAGTGCTTTGATAATGACTAACTAGGATGCCTGTTATGTCACTGTGACTTGGCAAACCCACCTCTCAGAGAGTGAAAGGACACATTTTCTCTAGCCGTGAGATAGGTCAACATTCTTTCTCCAAACGAGACAGCCGAAAGGTCACCCCTTGACCGTTGTTTGCTTTTCTAGAAACAACCAATGACTGCTGCAGTTTAAACCAGTGGTAAATTAGGCTACCAGTTGGTCATAAGGAGGGAAAAAAACTCATTAAGAACCTCACATGGATGGAGGGGTGGGCATGCCCATGTAAGGCACTGTGGAAGGGGCAGAGAGGCCAGTGAGTGATTAGGGAATGGAGCATGAAATCTCTGCCCCCCTCTAGTTAAACAGTCCAGTGTAGCGAAGAGGAGTGCAGCCACAAGTTAAAAGACCCTTTCACCGGATTTAGTAAACATGGGCAGCGACAAGACATAGCCACAGTGTCCCCATGTTTCACTGCTGGCTTTGAGTGTTTGTGTTGGATAAATGCATGTGTGTTGAGCTCTGACTAAAAACAGATAAATTAAAAGGGTCTGAAGTAAAATTAGGGACAACTAAGTATCAATTGGATCTGTAGATAGGAATACACTTTTTTTCAGATGTCTCATTTACATGTTGTTGTTTTGGTCTGTGAGCATGACCAATGCTGAGTCATTGTGGTTATTTCATGGCTGTGTTTTCTAACTAATAAATAAGCAAATACTAACCTTGATTAAACACAGCAAACCTTGAACTCCCAACAAAGCTATGTTAGTCATGGTAACTGTTCTGATCAGTGGGCTGCAGAAGCAGACCATGTGTCCAATTATTGCATGTTCACAAAGTGACCACCAAGTTCAATTGTTTCCAGGGAATCTCCATCAGAAGCCGTTTGAACTTTGAAGCCAGATGCTCATACCCAGATGTCAATAGCCAAAGCCACTTTAAAAAGCAGAGCTGAAGCAAAGCTGAAAGACATCGAGGGATACTAATTGCATGGCAGTATGAGGTTCACTCACACAGATGCACACACGCCCCTTCACTAGCTTTGAAGCCCAGCACATTTAGACATGTGTGTCCTGTCCAGCACCACACATTTATTTTTACATGAGCATCTGTGTCTGAGAAAAAAGTTCCGATTTGTTAATTTCATCATTCTGTACCATTTACAACTCTACAGACCATGCTTCAGGATTGGCTACCCTTTCCCACACAATCTCTGTGTAAAACATTACCACCAGGGTCTTCCATACTGCTGTTAAGTCCTCACCATGCACTATGTCTCTCTCCCTCTCTGTACACCAAAGTCTCTCATCCATTCTTTGCCTGACTTAAGATTGTCTGACGGAGTGAGAGAGCAAAGGAGAGAGGGAGAGCGGAGAGCGCATGCGGGGCGGGCTGCTGTCTGGAGGCCCGTGGGGAAAGTCTGCTCAGAGGTGCGCCAGCTGTAAACATTTCAGCAGAAGAAGTGGAAGAAGGAGTTTTAACTAAGTACGGGAGGATGATGCATTGGGTTTGTATTACGGCAACGCTGCTTACACACCATTTGAGATCTCGACTCCCCACTTTCAGATTGCACTAAGCCGAAGTGAAGAAGAAGAAGGAGGAGGAGGAGGTAGGGGGAGCAGAGGAACAAGGAGGCTTGCAGTGAGTCCACCGACTGGGGCGTTCCTCCCCCTCACTCAACTCACTCACTCCCGGCCCACAGCACCACAAACCACAGCACCTCAGCGTTTCCAAAAGTTCTCCTTTGCAAGAAGGAAAGGCATGCAGCAGAGGAGGGGGGCCTCTTTGCGAGTGCGACCCCAGCTCCACTGATTAACGAGAGCCAGAGAGGTTCTCTTGTTTTGCCGGAGGAAGGCGGAGGAGAAGGCTGGCCAGGGTGGAGGAGGAGCAGCAGCAGCAACAGGAGCGGCCCCGGCTGCCACCCAGGCTCCTACGGAGGCCGCTCCTGAGAGGAGGCCACCACGCCACCAGGGCTGGAGCCGTCACCACGCTGAGACCAGCAGGCGCCTGGAGGAGGAGGGAGACCAGAGGGGCGACAGCAGGCACCACCATGGCCACCGGAGAGATCACCACCCTGCCGGAGGACAGCGGCAGTGGAGGCTTCCCTCCAGGGAACTTCAAGGCGCCCAAGAGGCTCTACTGCAAGAACGGGGGCTACTTCTTGCGGATCGGCTCTGACGGCAGGGTGGATGGGGTGCGGGAGAAGCACGACCCACACAGTAAGTGTTGTTACTTACTCTGGCTCTCGGGCTCCAGGTCCTGTTTCCTTCCTTCCCCCAGGGAGAGGGGAAAGAAGGTGCAGACAAAGCCTCTTTATGCCATTTTAGGTAGGAGAGGGGAGCTATAATCCCTGAGCTACTGATGAGAATTTTCCAACTCCACTTAGTGCACACACAATCCAGAGCTTTTGTTATGCACTGACGAAAGTGGGTCCCAGACTTGTAAAAATGTCAGCTGCCAGTCAAGGTAGCTAGATTTTCTGCTCTGTTGCTTGGAAAACTTTTCCCTTTCTAGTTCACAGAAAATGCCAGTACATGACTTGAATCACTTGCATAAAAATACATGCATAAAACCAATTGAGAGCATAAAGGTGTTATTGTACAAAACTTGGTAACATACCTTTATAGTATCTGTAAGACAGAGCTTATAGACTCTCATGAAAAACTTAACTCATTAAGTTCAGTGTGTAATTTGACACTATGTCTGAAGAGGTCATTTAGTCTGCAGAGGACAAAAGTGTGGTCAAAATCTTTCAGCGTTTGGGCTTTCAAACGAGCCAAGGATGGAAATAAACAGCAAACGCAGTGGCAGAACACAAATTCACTTTCATTTCCACTTTCCACGATGTGGAAAGCTGTCCCTCATTACGTGTGAGAGAGTAACATCCATTCATTCCAGTATGTAAACCCCTGTTTGTGCCCAGTGCTCCACAGGGCTTTGTGGCAGTATATGTGTTGTAACTTTTCTTACCCAGGCAATAATGCTCACAATGCTCTTACGCTGAGTATGATGCTATTACAAGTTGATTATACACACATGTGACATGACCAAGTTTCTTCT
Organism: Engraulis encrasicolus; assembly: GCF_034702125.1. Classification (NCBI taxonomy): domain Eukaryota; kingdom Metazoa; phylum Chordata; class Actinopteri; order Clupeiformes; family Engraulidae; genus Engraulis; species Engraulis encrasicolus. Next base: position 1,247,102 of record NC_085879.1, read on the forward strand.
TGTCCTAGTTTTTTCGTAAATAAAGCAGAAGAGTTAGGTTTACAAAGAACAGGTGGGTTATCTCGACACGCTTTCCTGATACTTCCCTTGTCCTTGGTGAGCACCAGTTATTTGAGGTGGACCTTCTTCTTGACAATAAATTCTGACCTCGTCTGACCCTTCATTTGAACCCAAGTCACCCTCTTGTTGCCACAGGATCCCCTGTAATCCAAAGGCCACTAGACTGATGGTGGGGAAATGCCCTGTTAGGGCCCCACAGAACCATAAAATAAGGCTGGGAAAGGAATTAAACTGTCGTATGTGTGAAGGCATAAAGCAGGTGCCGTCAAAATATCTGTGAGACGGTTATTAATGATACCAGATGATTCTCAAACAAGATGATGTCTGTATTTGCCGCTTATCTTGGGATGTACAAATGGGACGTTCTCACATATCTGTGCTCTGTTGGGATAAGCCTTAGAGACAAGAGTGGGTGTGTCATGAAGAAACATCAACACATTCTTCAGATTTATCTTCGCCTTTTGCTGAGTGTGGAATCAATTAATATGCCTGATGTATGAAATTCCATAAGAGCATGGCTGGTGCTCATATTCCTCATACAGTTGAGGACGATATTATTAGCCCCCCTCCTGAAATTAGACATTTCTCTTGATTTCTCAATGAGAATGGCCATTATTTACCGTTTCTGTTATTCTAGAAAATAATACACTGATGGAGATAATGTCCAATTAGGTGAATTTGGATTCTTCTATTGTTACAATGAATTTAAACAAAAAAAGGCAAAAAATGACAAGGACAAAATTACTAGCCCCCTGATCATTAATAGTCAATATGGCACCATTTATGAACCAAAACTGACAACAGGCTCTGATAAGTTGTTACCAAGGTTGGCACATGCCCCACTAGAGATTTTGGCCCATTTCGTCACTGCAAAGTCTTCTAGCTGGAGTTTTTTTATTTCAAGAAAGACAGCTGTTAGGGCTTGTCATCATATTGGGCTTTCGGGCCATTATCACAGAAGAACCCCTTTACTAAAGGTGGTGCATATCAGAGTGTTATTGAGCTTTGCCTGTGAACATTTGAAAGTCAAAAATTAGCTTTGAAAGGCTCTGCTTTCATCTGATGAGATTCAATTGCACCTGCTTTGATAGGTCTTTAAAACATGGTTTCCATGATTAAACATGGTGGTGAAAGCATCATTCTGTGGCAGCCTCAGCCACAGAAAACTTTGTTTGGGTGTACGGCACCATAAAAACAGAAGATTATGATAGAATGTGGAAGGTGACCATGCAAAAACATGCTCATAGAGGACGCTAAAATCTTCACTGGATCTTTCAATAAGATAATAACCCAAAACTTCCATCCAAACTAGTTCAAATGTTCTTCAAGGATACTAAAACCATGGTCATGGAGTGGTTCAGACCTCAATCCTTCAGATAGTCTTGGAAGAATGCTGAAAATAAATGTCCATCCTCAACATCCATGCAATTTGGACCAACTTAACTATTTGCAATGAAAAAAATGGGCCAAAATCCCTAGGACATTTGCCAACATAGTTAACAACTAATCAAAGCGCCTGGTGTCAATTTTGGTTAATAAATGGCACTGTATTGACTATTAATGATAAGGGGGATAATAATTTTGTCCTTGCCATTTTTACCCTTTTTTGTTTAAACTCATTGTTAAAATGGAAAAGTCCAAATTCAACTAATTGGATACTTTCCCCATGGTCTATTAGTTTGCAGAATAACATAGATGTATTAATAATGATCATTCTCAATGATTAATCAACAGAAATGTCTAATTTCAGGAGGTGGGCTAATAATATCGTCCTCAACTGTATGTGTTGCAGATTCAGATTCAGATTCAGATTCAGATAACTTTATTAGTCCCATAGAAGGGCAATTCAGTTTGCGGTCCCAGTCTCCATCAGTCAATGATGTTGAAAGACAGAGACACAGGCTGCTGGGTCGCACGCGAGGGAGCGCCCCGGAAGTCTTGTCTGAAAGTGTTATACAAACATTGGGTAAGGATGAGGAAAAAAAAGATTCCATAGCTCCACATTGCAAACACATTACAACATCAAGACATAGAATAAAAAAACCTCATATATAGCATAAGCAGTAAAGACAAGACAATGTATCAACCAGGGGGAGGGGCTGGGGGGTAGTAGATAGAACCAGAGGACGCGTTGAAGATTAAGGGGAGGGGTTTTACACCCTGCTGGAAATTAATATTGTAAAAATGCATGTTGCCATGGTCTATTAACTCAACTCTGTTATGCCCCTCGCAGCAGCCTGACCTAGAACAAATGACCCATCTAATGATTGCATTACGCATACAAACCTACATGACTTTGTGTAGTAGAAAGCTGCCTATGTTCTGCAAAACCTCTTAATTTTTTGACAAAAAAACCCATGGCATAGGAATAAGTCAGTCATTGCATTTAAATACTTTGTCTAATCTATCTAAATGTAATGCGGTGGTCAGACACAATTTGGTAATCAAATAATTACGCCTTGAAGAGTTGGAACAGGGAGTCTACCTTTTTGATTAATTAATTTTGTCCATTGTTATCTTTTCTGTTATTTCTCTGCAGTAAAACTTCAGCTGCAGGCTACCTCTCTGGGGGAGGTTGTGATCAAAGGCATTTGTGCAAACCGCTACCTGGCCATGAACAGCGAGGGGAGGCTGTTTGGAGCGGTAAGTGCTTGAGTGGGAGGAGATCCAGTGGCAAATACCACAACACAGTAACACCTCTTAGTCACTCACTCGATACCATCTACTGTCACGGTTATGGGGATAGTTTTATTGAAAAGCAAAACAACTTTTATAAACCTATGCTAACCGGGCACTGTGCCAAATAGTTCTTGGTTAACAGTGGAACTTATGAGAGAAAGCTGATAAATGCTTTTCCTTGACATTCTTGAAAAACCTAACCATTTTGCATAATCACTTGGTTGGAATGCTCCTTTGGTAAATGTACAGTAGTGGCTACTGGCTTCAGTGCTCCACAGTCAAGTTCCCATGGGTGATTCAGAGGCAGGAGAGAAGCAGCAGGAGCGGATGCATATATGTGGTCTTGTGGTTTTGAGGTCTTTCCCACAAGTCCTTTCAAGCCAGGGTAGAGCTCTCCTCTCCTCCAGACCTTAACGAATAGCTACTGCTGGCCACCCACAGATACATATGGCACCTCCACTGATGTGGTCCATCAGGGAAGGACTTGATAACACTCATTTTGTTGCAGACACAACCACTTGACCAGATCCCCCCCCACATGCTTGGTTAATAAACTGTTAATTAACACACTGATGTGACAACTGATGTAATCACACACTGAAGTGTCTGATCTTAGGTTGCTTCTAGCACCATATTGAGAATGGAAAGTTCAAGCAAGCAATATTTAGTTTTCTTTAGCTGGATTTCGAATGTCCAACCAGCTCGCATTGCTAGTTATAACATCAAACTATTTAAAAAGTCATTTGCATGTTTGCTCAAATCCCTAAATCTCTGAAATGTCACATTGTGAATGCCAAGGTCTTCTTTAGACTACCGATTTGAGAACGTCATTTTTAAAATGACTTCACTGAAAAGGCTGAGCAGTTAATGCATTATGATTGCATCTTACTAGTCCTGTGTTGCTTCTCAGTATACATGTCAACTCGTTGTGATTTTTTTAATGTGCAAATAGCGCAGAATATGCTGTTCAGCTTTGTTGCAGAGTAATTAATGGCCTGGTGTTGGAGTCTTGTCTTTTATTAACCCAGCCCTCTTGTGCAGTGAAGGCCAAATTTCTTCTTTTAAAGTTTTGCTATGATATGTTACTGACACCATTGCCAAGTTTCCACTGAGGTCCAGCAGTGAAATATGAATTTTGTCCTTTTATGAACTCATCACATAAATCTGAACACTTTTTTTGCTAGTAGTCTCTGGATTTGTGAAGGAAAATGTGACATAAACATAGGTTAGAATGCAGTCTCCATGAAGTCCATGTGCCACCATAAAGTCAAGTCCTCGTAACCCCATCGACTGTCATCACCAGGCTCCACTACAGAGTAGCTACTCTTTTAGGAATGGGTGTGGGCCATTGAAAAAGGTCTCCCATGGCAACACGGAGACTCCTGCCAGACACACTTGAAGTCATTGGCCATTTTGCGCCCTTGTCCACCGAATGGCGCAGGCTCTGTTTGTTTTGTGGTTCTTTCCACTGCCTATTTACAGTATGAAGCATGTATTGGCATCTGTGGCACACACAATCTCCATATGTTATCATGTCACAATAATCTATTATGACCACCCGCTTCACTTTATTTTGAGAGTAGAAAGTGGAAATGTTTTCTTCAACGTCCCTTTACTTTTCTTTGTTAGTGCGTAGACACATGCATTGTGTCCTCACTTGACTGCAGAAATCTTTCTAGGCCTACCACAAGTGTGGTGTCAGTGAATCCTTATAGTTTTGCTTTATGAATCACACAGACTACACTGTAAACATGTGTAGTCTTTTCTCACGAAGGGTTTTAATCAAAACACATCTTGTACAAGCCATTTTGGCAGAAAGAATGAATCTGTAAAGTTCCAAGGTCAAAATTTGTATTCATACTAGACCTTGCATGGAGTGAGTAGTCCGTTAAAATGAAGGCATTTCCTGGATTATTTGTGTGTAGGAGGTGAGCTGTGTCACTGTCCTGTTTGCTGGCTTTCCACAGCACACATATGCATTGTTCCTGCCAACTTTAATCTCAGTTGGGAAGGTTTGGCAGTCCACCAATGAGAATGCTTTTTACTGGGTTAAAATAAGTTATTGTTAGGTTCCAACCCTGGGCGTCTAGAAAACATTTCCTATGTCTCCTTTATCCGTGTAGTTCAGTGTTGTTTATGACAGGCTATTATTGTATCTTGCAGGCCGCTTGAGGTTGCTCTGCAATGCTATTTATGGTATTATTTGTAGAATTCATAACTCTTATTCCATATCTGTATTGATCATTTTGCTGTCAAACCCAGGGCTCTAGTAAATATACTTACCAGAATTTCTTTGGATAAAAAAATCGAAGTCTGAAGCTTCTTTTTTATGCTTTCCCTATTTAGAGACGGCCATCGGATGAGTGCTACTTCCTGGAGCGTCTGGAGCCCAACAACTACAACACCTACAGGTCCAGGAAGTACCCCGACTGGTACGTGGCACTGAAACGGAATGGGCAGTTCAAACTGGGCTCCCAAACTGGACCTGGGCAGAAAGCCATCCTCTTCCTGCCAATGTCCAGCAGAAGCTGATCCATCCGGACTGGACTAATGGATCTTGCCCCTAAAGAATGTCTCAAAGGGATCTTTTTTTTTAAAATTTGTTTTGAGAGATGTGAAAGACTTGAAGATGTGGTCGCTCGCTGTGAGCACCTTAGTAATGATTGCTCCCGCAGCTGAAGGTCTTAACCAATGGGAATGTCACTACAATTACAAAATGTGAGTCTTACAAATGGCTGCTTACTTAACTTAAGGTAACTTTAATATACAACAGTCTGAGGGTTTGTTCGGTATTTTCTCAGTAACTTGGGAAACTGTTAGGAAGACAGACTCAAGGAACTATGCATACTGTTGGGCCACACCAAATCATTGAAGTAGATGTTTATAGTTCACAAGGGTCCAGCTTTATTCAAGAGTGAATAAACACACAGACTTCACAGCTAGGTCCTACTTTACGCTAGAGTTCTAATGCCAGCTAAGCCAATTGCGCTTTTGCCGTCCAGCCGAAATACACCTCGGCATCCTAATAACATCATAAATAAGATCAGATCAGATCATCCCCCAGCGCTGGTGTCAAGACCCAGCTCATTAAATAGCCTCCCTCATAATTAACCTTTGACTGATGTGTAGAATTCCCACAGGCCAGAAGGCATGTGGTTCAGTATGAAAGCAATATCCTGTCCAGTGTACCGTGAATATTATTATTGCCACCCGTAACACCCCATCTTTCAAAATAGTAACAGTTCATCATCGTCTGTGCCCACACCGGCAGCATGATGGCAAGAACTCCAACCACAGGCTCGCGTCAGCTGTTCAAAGTGCTGGTAATGTTGTTGCTGCCTGGTGTGATGTGGTGTGGTGTGGTTTTGCCATGATGTGGGCCGCTTTACCATCAGGCCTGCTTAGGCAGAGCTCTAGTCTGGTAAGCGGCGGTGGTACAGCTGGTAGAAGAGTCCTGAGTAGACGGCGGGCAGCTCCTCCATGGTGAGGTCAACGTTGTGGAAGCCGTGCTGCAGACCGAGCAGGAGCAGCTTGGCCAGCCGGCTGGTGATTGGGGTGGTTTCGCTGGTCTGTGCCAGCTCCGTCAGGTCCAGCCACTCGCAGCGCAGGCACTCCTGCGTGCAGAAGTTGATGTCGTAGGTGACAGGGCTCAGGCGGCAGATGATGTACATGTCGGACATGCCGAACGCGCCCGGGTGGTTGTGCTGCTGCCGGATGCTCAGGAGGGAGCGGAACTCCGAGCGCACGCCCGTTTCCTCGAAAACTTCCCGCACTGCTGTGGCACCTTGCAGGTCAACACGGGGAAGAGATGGAGGATTGTACTTAGAAAATGAAGGGTTTCTTTGTAGGTTAAGGTTATTAGGCTACTCTACAGCATGTCTTGCTAGACTTGTGAATTGGAAAAAAGAGCATTCAAACCGTTGCACAGTTTAAGATCAGGGCTGCGTTTCCCAAAAACTCCAAGTGGCACTTAAGCCTAAGTAGTTCTTAAGTATGAGGTGCCCCATTAGCAATATATCAGAAATAGGTCTCACATCATCACAAAAGTTTAAACATACATGAGTTTACCTTGCACATGCACTTTCCGCAAGTATTTTATTTGTATATGCAAGAAAAATGTTTTCTGTAGGCCTACAAAATTAATGTTTGTATGAAATTATAGTAATGTGATGTATTGCCTAGGGGGCACCTCATACTTAATGGTACACTGTGTAAGATTTTTAGTTGTTTATTTCCAGAATTCATGGTAACCATTCACTAATGTTACCTTTCATACATGAAAAGGGCGATCTTCTCCATGGTCCGCCATTTTGAATTTCCAGAAATAGCCATTTTTAGCTGCAAAAATGACTGTACTTGGGTCATACTAGAAAATATTTGTTTATTACTTAGTAAAGTTTCATGAGAAGATCAAATTTGGCAATAGGCAGCTCAGTTTCAATGAGTAGCATAGTTGTAGTACCTTTTTTGACCATTTCCTGCACAGTGTACCTTTAAAGGGACACTGTGTGAGATTTTTAGTTGTTTATTTCCAGAATTCATGATGCCCATTCACTAATTCTACCTTTTTCATGAATACTTACCACCACCATCAAATTCTAAGTATTCATTATGACTGGGAAAATTGCACTTTTCATACATGAAAAGGGGGATCTTCTCCATGGTCCGCCATTTTGAATTTCCAAAAATAGCCATTTTCAGCTGCAAAAATGACTCTATTTGGACCATATTAGAAAATATTTGTTTATTACTTAGAAAACTTTCATGTAAAGATCACATTTGGCAATTGGCAGCCCAGTTTCAATGAGCAGCATAGTTGCAGTACCCTTTTTGACCATTTCCTGCACAGCGTCCCTTTAAGTATTATTTATACTTCAGTGAGATTTTAAATGTTTTTGGGAAACGCAGCCCAGAGGAATCTGATAAACTAAGTTAGTGAAAGGACTGCTGCCCTTCCCTTCACTACCATTATTGTACTGTTATTATTGTCCATTTCAAATGTATTACTCTATATAGTGTAAAGAGTTGTCTAATTTATAGATATGGTTGATTCATACATCTTTAAAACTGGTGAAAGTAGATTTAGAAGCGTTTTGGCTACACTATTTTACAGTTCCTCTTAAATGAGTTGGGTACAAGGTGTGTAACAGCATGCAACATGATGTACTTGCACTAACATGAAGTTGCTAGTTGATAGAGATTAGTAAAAGATATATGTAGTGTAAATACAGTAGGTACAAAAATAGGAATTGTAAAATGATGCTTTCAGCCCTAAAGATGGTTGCTTTTCCTACAAGGCAAGATATCTAACTGTGAGAAGAGGGTCGTCAAACTTAACAAAAAGCTGTTTTTGTTAAGCGTTGCTGACACCAACTTTCCATGTTGTCTCACTTGGAAGGATGCTGTTATCACTGCTATTTTCCTCCCACTAGTGGTTCCTCCCCCGCTAATGGTTTACTCCCACAAACGTTCAGAATTGAATAATTCCCAACATCTTTCTGTTTAGTCTACATTAATCATTTGAGTTGAATGTTTCACTGGGCCTCGAACAGGTACTGTAATTACAATGTAGTAGTATTTTATATTAATAAAAGACAAGTGTCATGCCTTTGCTTGTCATTATAACCTTATAAAAGCTTCTTACTAGACATATATTTCAGAAGTTATCTCAGAAAGCTGCTTTGGAATGATTGTAAATATTAACAAAAATAGATTGTTAACTGTTTTCTAATTTTAACATTTCAATACTTGAATGTATATTTTAAGAGTATTGTTTGGTAAAATTAAATGACATTTTATACAAAGTATGGTTAACAGGATTTGTTTATGTGAAGTGTTTATACCAAAATATAATGTGGAATTGACCTGCATATCATTATTACACCAAAGTAAGAAATGTAAAAGTGAAGTGAAGTGAAGTCCGGATGGCATTTTCAAGAAAATGACACCAGCTAAGATAGGAACATCAGAATAAACATTTCAAATATTCTGACACAAAACACATCTGATTGACGACAAGCGAAAGAAAAATTATTCTGATTTTTATAGCCAATATCCAGACTTCATAACCATGTTTAGACTCCTAAAAAGAAGGAAGAACTGTTCTGTTCAAAACCTATTTGCCATTTGTAACGGCAAAAAGATAATGCCCAGTGCGGTATGAGGAAGAAAGATACTTACCAATGTTTTCCCCTGGATCTGAAAGCCCCCCTGGAAACTTCCAAGCATTTTTTGTCTGAAACACATAACATCAGATTGTCAGAGAAACATTTGTGCCTGAAAACACGAACCATATGTCTTGAATCATGTTATTCCAAGCTTGTATTCTTCCTGTATCAGAGTGATAACACTTCAAATACCTGCATTTTTCATTTCTTTGTGGTTATGTTGTAAAGTCAATTAAATGAACTTAAGAATCTACTGAGTTCAATGTCATAATTAATTATTTGACTGATATTTATAAACAGAAATGCTGCTAGTTCTAAATTATAACATAGATTTTTACTTGTATAGTTTTGGAACTGAAACTATTTGAAAGTTACATGTATAAGTTGCTACTTTTGGATAACGTTTGGAAAGTATTAAATAAGCTTTATTTTATGAAATGCTATGCCATTCATGCTATTTTTTTTTACAAAACTATCCTTGTATCATGTTTCATCCTCATCAATATTAAAAGAACGCTATTTTTCTGAAATTTTCTGTATTATACATACAATAAAGCTTAATAATTGTCACATCTGTGTGGTGGCATTGTTTCTTACAGTAATACAGACTTTGACACTAAAAAAAGAAAAATAATCAAGGTTACACATAAAACCCATACTGAGTATGGGTTATGTACACAGACGTTTCACAAGGTTACGGCATGAACCAATGATTGGTGGTTTGAACACTGACATACTTCAAGAGACCTTCTGCAATTGGCTGAGAACACTGGAGCTCAGACCAAAGGTTTTACATTCAATCGTGCCTGCATGCTGCTTCGGGGCAGCAATCTGGAGAGTATTAGGGGGTGGCAGAGTGGCTGGAATGGTAGTGCTGGTGGGGGATGGGGGAAACAGAACATCCCCTTCCTTTTTACAGACACAAGGCCAGTGGAGCCGAACAGTATTACATTGTTTCACAGAAGAACAGAGATATTTGATTTAGTAAGAAATCACAATCACATTTGCTATTTTGATCCCAATTCCTACGTTGCATACCTGATTGTAACTGGTGTTGATGGTTTAAGATGCTAGTCAGACATGACTTTTCAACATTTGTGGAGATGGCCAAGAAAGATTAAAAAAAAAAAAAAGTTATCCTGCATTCAGATGTTTAACATGGAACCCTGTCAGGACTTGAGGTTGGGCTCAGCTCATAACTGTTTCACCCACAAAACAAAGTTTCCGCTCCCTTCTCACAGAGATAATAGGGAGCCAGGCTCGTCTCCTGAGGCCCTGCAGCCAAGAATGTAAAGCGGGAGCAGAGTTGTGCAGACAGCGGAGCTGACAGACGGCAACCGACCGGCAGGCACGTAGCCAAGCTGCGCGCATGGGGCCCTCTTCCAGTAAGTGATGACTGAGGAACTGGCGTCAGAAGGCGAAGAGGGGGGCGGGAGAGAGATAAACCCTCATTACCGTCCTCTGAAATAATAACAGCAGCAAGCGTGCGAACGGACGTATACAGCCTCTGTCATATCCATATGAGCTGCCATGCTATTGCAACGCACTACAGAAGCGCCTACCTAGTAGTCTGGGAAATCCCATGTTGCCTTGCATGATTGTGCCAATCTGAAAGACAGGATGGAGACCCTTTAGTGAAACCAGAGACTGGATAATACCTCCTACCTTTGCCGGAGTTTGGGAACCCAAACACAGAACGGGGAGGGAGAGCAAGGCATTATTACACAAATGAAAGCTCTTTCATCAAGCTTTAGATATTGGTCAGGGCATTGACCGTTATGGCAGGGGCCAGGGTTTGAATCTGGCATGAGGTCATATCCTGATCCTCCCCAATCACTTTTATCTTTCCCTCTCGCTTCCTGTCACCATCTCACACTGTTCAATCCCATATAGGCATAGAAGAATACATCTCACCTGCGATATAGGCTACCCCTCTTGGGGAGGTTTGGGATTAGGCCATGCCAACAGCCCATCTCGACAGAATTCAGCTTTTGAAAGTGAAGGTGAAAGTTAAAAAAGGATGGCTTTTCTAGTCTGTAAACAGAACTGGGAGCTGGAACTTGGCTAAGGAAAAAGAACAGAGGCCAAGAGACCCCTGTGGTTTACAGGAGTTGAGTGAGTGGAAAGATATCAGACATAGCTATCTCTGGACCACAGCAGGACTCTACAACATGGGGAAGATTTGCAGAAAAACTCAAAACTGTTAACCAAACCAATGCGTATGCATGAATAAAGTCTTTACTTAACGACACAACGTGTCATTAGTGTTGCAGATGCAACTGTAAACATTTTTTTATCTTGATGGACAATTTCCTCAAATCCTCAATTTCCTCCAAAACTATGAATGAAATCCCTGATTTGGATGAATATAATTTCACTCACACTCTCTCTCTCTCTCTCTCTCTCTCTCTCTCTGTCTCTCTCTCTCTCTCTCTCTCTCTCTCTCTCTCTCTCTCTCTCTCTCTCTCTCTCTCTCTCTCTCTCTCTCTCTCTCTCTCTCTCTCTCTCTCTCTCTCTCTCTCTCTCTCTCTCTCTCTCAGACCTACTGTATTTGTTCTAAGCAATGGAAAAAAATCAGCTAAAAACCTGATGTGAAAATGATGGTCTCTCTGCAACCATGCTATTATCAAGGGTCTCGTGAAATCAGTTTGTGAGGGTTGCAGTTGTGCAGCTAATGGAATTTAACTTGTGTTCGCCATTTCTCTGGACATAAGAGGAGGAGAAGGCTATGAACGATTTCTCCATGAATCAACAGACACTCCTCAATGGCCCTCTGAGTTCTTACAATGAAGATGAGCTTATGATTTGCCAACATGAATTAATTCCAAAAAGCCCAAAATTATGAACATGGGCCATTTCTCCAAATGTGTCTGTGTGCGTACGGCCAAAGTTCAGCATAGTGGTTGAATCAACCAATTGCACAACTGTAGAGCACCAAGTTCCTATTTAAATCGGATCCCAACCACATTTGAAGAAGTTAAACTTAAAGGTGCACTATGTAGGATGTTGAGTAGGTATTGCAACTATGCTGCTCATTGAAACTGAGCTGCCTATTGCGAAATTTTATCTTTTCATTAATATCTACAAAATAATGAACTAATATTTCATAGTATGACCAAAGAATAATAGGTGTTGCTACTAAAAATGTATATTTCTGGAAATTCAAAATGGCAGACATGGAGAAGATCCACTTCTTCATGTATGAAAAAATCAATATTCCAAGTCAAATTAAGTACAAACAAAGTACTTAGAATTTGAAGATGGTGGTAAGCATTCATGACAAAGGTAAGATTTGTGAATGGGCAGCATGAGTTCTGGAAAGAAACTGCTAAAAATACTGCTGAAAATATTACACAGAGCACCTTTGAACAAACACTGAAAGCACTGTGTTCTGCGTTCTAGACGGATGAACAAGTCATTAAAATAACCTTGTCATTGTTGTGGCTGACAGCCATGTAAAACCAAACTCTACCTTATTCTTGTCCTGCACAACTAAGACCTTCCCACTGGACTCATCCACAACAGCACCTGGAGGGGTGACAAAGAGAAGCAACAAGTCATGCAATGCAAACAACTTAACACAACTGCAAACATAGGTAGTGTAGGGAACACACACATCAAATCCTGTTAGCCTACAAGAACCATTGTGCTGAATCAGTCTCCCTGTTGGAGACACCAGTGGAACAGCTTACAGCGAAATTAAGTCTGAGACAGAAGAATAATTACCGGACTGGGAGGATTACTGGAGCTTTTTTTGGAAAGTACAAAAGCAACTCTTCAGCCGTACAATGTAAGACACAGTAAAATTAGTGAAACAGTCATAGTGAATGGGTCTGGATGACCAGCCTGGAGTTCCTGTGCCGTGTCTAGAAACTCAACCCGCCAAACGGCCATTTAAGCCTGTCAATACTCTAGTTGGCCTGGTGAACATCAGTGTCACTGTTCACATCCTCCTCCACCATGGAGGAAGGTGGGCGGCTGGGCTGACTCAACCATGCAGCAGCCGCTGTTGTGAAATATTTGCCGTCTCGCCTGGCAGGTCAGCTCGGACAAGGAGTAGACAAAAGTCTCTGGTAGTCTCCCCAACACCATATTTTTTTCTTGTTTTGTTTTTTTCCCCCCTGTAAGATGACTGATGAGTAATCACAGTGTTTTAGAGGGCCAGGTCTATTTCCTCCTCTCCATCTTTCAACAGCATAAAGACAGACACACATGGGCACGCAGGCACGCAGGCACGCAGGCAGGCAGGCAGGCAGACAGGCAGGCAGGCACGCAGGCACGCAGGCAGGCAGGCAGGCAGACAGGCAGGCAGGCAGGTGCACACACACACACACAGGCCTGCAACTGCTGGGTGATGTACTCTAAGCTCAGTGAGGTGCTATGAGCAGGACACAGAGGTCACAGGATGCTCTTCTGAGTTGAACACCCGGTAGCCCTAATGCCTGGCTCTTTAAGTCCCTCACATGGCCCCTCTGAGTGGAAATCGATGCCGTCATCCGTGCCACCGGGCATTTCGCTTACATGTTTTCAACCTGTCATTATGGCGGACCGTGCTGGGAAAAGACAGCCAATACCAATTCCCAATGCACCCTTTTGCCACCCTGATGACAGCAAGCAGATGCGGTCACCCTTCCTCCCGTGTATAACACAGCTACCCTCCTGTCCTGCTTCCGTTTAGACAGCGGCCACCCGACCACAGCTTCTGTTTGTCGTCGCACAGCTCATCCTTTGTGGCTTACTGGCGTGAGACAGAAGTTCAGTCAGGAAGGGACACAGAAAGGATTCGAGGGTCACCGAGAGGCGCTGTCCATGACAGCTGATGGCACACTCACAGTACGAGTCACACACATGCACGCACACACGAAGGGGAGAGCCTTTGGATGAACCTTGTGGCCTCTGGGGACTTTGGGGCAAGTCACTTTCGGAAGCCTGTGTAACTCCTCTCGTGTCACTGTCAAGAGCGCACAGCCAAGAACACTTGCAGAGTGGACCTCACCACCTGGAGCTCACAGAAACACACTGTACATGACAACTGACTGCAAATCACCAACACCTCAATTAATAAACTGAATACGTTTATGATGTGAATAGTATTAATCTCTTCAGGGAATTGCACAATGGGGAGTGGGGGTTTTGAGGATGAAGTCCTTCCCAGCAATGATTGCAGCACAGTCTGAGCAATAATATCATCCAAAAAAAACCCATTGCTCCACTCGCCTGTACTGTAGCTCACCATCTGGTGCGTCAATGGGAGAGGACTTAAATCAAGCCAGAGATGGGCAATGTTTAAACATTTTGGCAGTTTATGAAATAGAATCAGATCAGGTTTTCCACATCTAAGCTGCTCTGGTGAACCTCCCTTTTAGCTTGCACTAATATTATCTACTTTACTTGGAGATCATTATCATTGTCTGCCATCATCATGTTGCTTTGACACGCAGACACGCATGTTACAATTGTTAAGTGAAATGAATACACCAAAACTAGGCCAGCCAAAATAGAAAAAAAAACTCTGTACAGATTCTGGAAGCAATGTTTTGAAAAAAGCACACCTTTCGGAGAATACCTTTTGGCACGTGTAAAAAAAAAACCAGAGCCAACTTAAAAGCACTATAATATTGTCAGTTCAACGACTATAAAAAGATCACTTACTTAGTTTGCTTCTGTTGGTTCTACTGTACAGTAGCCTTCACAGAAATTATGACAAGACTTATCAAAGACCTAAACTGAACACACACAGTTCCAAATAGGTCTGCACTGTATTTGACAAAATATCCCAACAAATGCTGTGTAATTTTCTGTATGTTTTTTAAAGATGTTAATTAAAATTCCATCAAATTGATTGAGATGAGGCTCTACACTTGTTCAGGTGTTGGTGAGACGATGCTATTCATGTGGGAGGGTCACAACATCTTACCCCCTTTTGAAAGTGATTGCCATCAGATAAAACGTAGTGATGAGGACTGTGGTTGCCTACAGCTAAATTCAGCTCCAGGATCAACAACACTTGCAAGGCTCAGTCACAGTCCTGGGGGATTTGGCTGATGAAAATGTCCAATGTCCTTTTGTAAACACCATTAATATCACTTCATCTACTGTACACTACCTCTGATCCAACATATTTCAGTCAAGAGGCCATGTTATATACTCTTAGAATCCATGTTTGAACTGCTTCAATCAAGTAATTGCTTTGGCTGACCACTGGTGCAGTATAGACGGATGATAGACCAGTCTAGTCTTAAGCTGTAACAATTAAACAACATATTTTCCAGAGAGTAGGTGTGGTGTGGGTGGACTAGGACCACACCTGCAGTGCATATTGGAAAGTTACATGATGCCCCAGATGAACAATGTGAGGTAATCATTTTTCAGTGGTGATTGTTCTTCGGAAGAATGTGAGATCAAAACCAGAAGATTCTCTGGCCTTCTTACACCCTCCTGGACCGGATTTGGACATCCTGGGCAGATCCTCTTGAACAGACATGCTTCGACATGCCCCAGTCAGCTACAGTACTTCTCTCAGGAAGATGTGTGGTGGGTTTTGGAGAGAGAGAAAAAAGGCCGTACTGTATCCTCCGTACTGTGCCCTCTGCTGGCTACACTTTGGAGGTGCAGATGTGTAGGAGGACAGTGTCCAGAGCCAATCATCTTTCCCAAAGTTTCTTACACCCATTCAATTCAAGCAAAGTACACTCGCCTCCAAAAGAGTTGTCGCCTATACATCTGTTTGGAATAACAGCTAATAACCTGACTTTCAATTAATCACTTGGCTTCAGAAGTCACTCATATGAAAGCTACAACCCTCCCGAATGAAAATGTATGAACAAAAATAAATGTCATGCACCAACGAAAGATTGACCCTTTATTGAACACAGACAGGGCAGATTTTCACAAGACAAAAGTTTTGTCGCCTATCGAACATAATGTGAAAATGAGCAGATAAGTCACTTCAAAACACTTCAAATATGCAGATTGGGTGTCATACTTAATCACTGAATCACTCTCACCTCTCCAGAAAATCAACTTTGGCCTTAGGTGTATGTTTAGGGTCATTGTAATCATGGAAAGCAACACAATGAAAATCAATGGAATTCAATGAGAGATGGTGACATATTCGCTATTCGTAGAGCAATACATGTTTAACTTCATGATGTAATCAATGATAAAAGCCCTCAAACACCTGCAGCATGCATGCAGCTCCTCATAAGAGCTGTATCTGTACATTTATACTTAGCATACACACTCTGTCCACTGATACCCTGTCGTTTGTGGACGAATAATCTTTTGGGAAAATTAGATTAGACGTCTTTATTGCAACTCGTTCACATTTCACATTTTGCGGAAATTATTTATGCAATTTATAATCACACTGGGGTGAATTGACGTATTTTGGCATTCTGGGACAGGAAGTCAGTATAGGTCTTCATGCATGTTACAGGTCAGGTCTTAAACCTGCCATGGAGGATAATAATATAATAGGCATCTGTATCCCTCTTTATGCAGCCCCTGAGGGTTTTCACAAACAGTTACAAATTACCTGGATGTCCTAAAAAAGCTTGGCAGACTGGATGTGATATTTTTCAGTGGAAGTTGGCAGGTTATGGTTTGGTGAGAAATGATTCTGCCTGAGGCACACCGACTCTTGTCATGACTCATAAGCACAGCAAGGCCAGCACATGTTCAGAGAAGTTCAGTGGTGGGTCAACGGTGCACACATGGGAGTGTGCGTGGGTGAAATGGAAACGTGCACAGGAATAGCAAAGGAACACTCAGCACTCCCTTACACGCATAACTGTACATGCAAAAAGACAAGCAGCACAGTGTTTCCTGCAGAACATTGGTCAAGTCAAGGAGTAAACTGGGATGGGAGACATTTGAGTATTGGAAAGAGTAGAAGTCCACTCAATTCCTCTTCAGGCATGTCTGATGAAGACCCTATTAGGTCGAAACGTTGTATGACCTGAATACATTATCAAAGCGGAGCTTCTATGTGCGGACTTCTATTCTCGTCAAATAGTCTCAAACATCCGTCTCAAAAAGTTTGGGTGCAGGAATAGCAAAATCACATGAAAACGTTAAGTCTGCGACACCAAGGTCCCGTTTCTCTTATCTTAATGTAACGTTTCAGGCAGCATGCCCTTCATCAGACATTACAAACACATAAAAAAACTGTTTAAATGCCCATGATCCCATAGGTGGTTCAACCCCCACCCAGGTGATCCCCACTGATGTCAATCACCTAGATAAAGTCACTTGTGCAGCATAAACCCATTAAGGATGTGCAATATTTACAATATATACAATGACGGACTTCTACTCTTTCCACTATCCGATACACCTTTGTCCTACACCTGGCCTCAGAGAGGTGGGATGTGCATACTCTAACTCTTATTATGAAGACATGTGAGTATTGTCATTGGGAAGCCTGTGCTGCATTTCATATAAAATGATACAAACCCGCCTAAAATAAAATAAAAAGCTGTTAAAGCGATTTGTAAAGCAACTTAAGAAATAAAAATGTTTACAATACATTGTTATCCTTCAGGTGATCTAGTCAAGGTGGGTGGTTTGATTTCCTGATTTCACCAGTGGAATATATAAGTCAAGAAACGTGTATCTACAGTATATTGGATATTACGCTGTGTTTAGCCTACCTGCAACTCCGATTTGGTGGGTGGCAAAGCCAGGCAGACGGCTCTCCCCCTCTCCCATCCACAGGCACAGCACGGCCTGGTCCTGCCTGGCGTGGTGGAAGGTGAACCCATGTGTGGCTGCCACTGCCGCCAGCCCACTGAGGGAGATGGGAACGTGGAGCCAGACAGCAATCTTGCCTTCTTGCCTCCATGACGCCAGAGAATCTGTTCATAAACAAGTGACTAATTAAACGTTGACAGCTGGCATAAAGCATTTCAGGGGTTTCTATATGCTACACATTGTAGGCCTACAGGCCCATCAACCTTTTCTATGCTGGTTCATTATAGGGCATGTGACAGTGCAGGTGTGCATTGGTTACAGTGGTTTGTAGCCTGTTAGTGGCCTAAGCACACACTTCAAGACAGGTAAACATTATAACATGATTATACAGCTTATGTTAATGTTATACTAACACTGCCTTCCAGAATTACTTAGGAGGGACAGCAAAGTTCCCTAGGGTACGAAGTTTGAAGGCAAAGTAATAACCTATACTATCAATCATTCATGAGACCACCACATGAGAGCAAACTGTCAAGGGACCTCTCAGGTCTACAAATGCTTTTGCCAGACTCTGAGTTTTTGTAAGGAATTAGGCCTAATTGTGTGGTCAAATCCTGAATGCATCACCTTCTGCTATTATACCTATTATGAAGAAGATACAGTACAGTAGGGCTATCAGAACTTAGAATTACCGGCAGAAATAGGCCAGTTTACTTCTCAGTCAGGACATGGAGTTCTGTATTCTCTCTAATAGAAAATCTTAACACATTAAAACACGAGTGAATGTCCTTCAATGCAGAAACTACATACACGTACCTTTCAGAATGGTATTAAAAGAATGTTCACTGATGTCAGGTGGAAAGTCACGAACAGTCACACCTCCGAACCGGTCCACTTTCCCTGCCAAAACAGAACTCGCCGGGTGCCCTTTCTGAAGTTGGAACTGCTTACCAAAACACGAGAAGGGGCGCAATGCCCTCTGTGACAATCCGCAAGATACATATTTTACATTTTGTTTAGAGATAATCCTGGCAAAGGCGGGTACCAAGTGGCTACAAAGCCGTACCATATTACGATATTTCTGTATCAGGTTTGGGGCTATATTTTATAACCACCCTTGCTGTTTGGCTTGCATAAATGCCAGGTCCAGAAATTGTATAAATACCGTAATGTATAGTTCTGTAGGTTCTGTCAACGAGTCCCGCTGGTTAATCCTAGAGGCTGATTTTCCAAGGTGTCAAACTTCTTCCTATTACGGTAAAGAGGGCGGGAATGCACTTTCACCTTTCAGAACAGGAAGTTTACGTTCTGAGCGGCATGGTGCTTGCCTGTGAATGAACCAACTCATGTTACTTTTACCTCCGTGCTTTCATTTAGAAAATGTCATCTAAAAAAAATAAAAGTAAAAGCAAAAAGGCGAGTGAGGGAGACAACTCAAGCCTGAAAAGTGGGGAAGAAGGAGATAGCTCTGGAATCGGAGGGCAACATAACGGAGCTCTAAGTGCAATAGACTACATTGAGAAAGGTAGGCATGAAGCATTTATTGTAACAAGTTGCATTTTAAAAAAAACATTTTACTTTGAAATGTTGAAAGCAGTGTTTCCTTTGAAATTGTGCGAATATTGCCGAAACGACAATGCGTTGTTTTGACATTTATGGAGTGATGGGCTACCCTGTGCAAACTATTGTGATGAAGAGTGAGTGCATGGTTCTATTCCACTTCCTCAGCTGGCTTGTTCTGATGTCAGCATGTGTCTATTAATTGCATATGGTCACCCACAACCACAAGCCCCAGCAATGGTTCTTTATCTGATAGTTATACTCCTACCATGCACTCATTCTTCATTTTGACACAGGTTAATTACTAACCTCTGTTAATTAATAACCTAATTATTAGGTGCAAGGAAGCACAGAGAAATTCCAAACAAACCCTTGCTAAAGTCTTCCACTTTCTCTGCTGGCTTCTTCTGATGTGAGCATGTGTCTGATAATTGCATGTGGTCATCCACAAGCCCCAGCAATAGTTTTCTGGGGATTTCTCTGTGTGCTTCCTTGCACTTAATTAACAGACTTAGAACTAGGACCACTTGACTATCTACTGGTTGGCAGCCTACTGGCCTGGTCATTAGTGGTGTGTGACCAAGAACACACCCACTTTTGGCGGCTAACCGCAGAGATACACCAGCGGCGACGCGACTCAAGCGACAGAGTGTAGCAGCAAGCGATACGAGAGATTGAGGAGACTAGAGTATGTCCGTACAGGCAGAAGGCAAAGCATTCAAGCATTCCCATTGGCTGTGGTCACTGACCTCTATACAGTCATTGGCTGTCGCGGCTTGTCGCCGAACCGCGTCATAGAAAGTTGAAAAGATAGTCTCCAGAATCGCTTTTGTCTCTCGACTCAATACAAAGTCAATTACTTCCGTCGCTCGACTCGCTCAGATCGCCGCTGGTGTATCTCTGCGGTAATAGGTGCATTCGATTTTGTGCATCCTCTGCATGCACATGCACACAGCAGTGCATTCTGGATGAAAATAGCCTTATAACCTATTGAATTTATTGCAACATCTGCATGCGCATGCAGGCAGCAATGCATTCTGGATGAAAATGTTGCATGATGGCTAGAAATCGTGTCCGACTTGCCAAATTTAATGTCAAGTTTCATGTCATGTTGCGACGACTAGGTGACAACTATTGCAGGATCAATGCAATCGCAGACATACCTTGCAACTCCCGCAGTTGCATATCCCTATTGATGCTCATCTGCAAATGGCCTCCGCGGGGATGCACCCCTGAACTGGTTGGCCAAAAGTTCACTCACCTGTGTAGGCATGTTGTCCCACACCCCTATAAAAGTTTGCACTGCACCGCACTTCAGCTCCTCCTCCCCACCCTGTCCCCCCACACCTGTCACCTCACATGTGGTGTGTTAGTAAATCAAACTGGTGCGAGCTCCTAGTGCATTTAAAGTGGACCACAAATTTCCATGAGACAGTGTTTAAGACCACCCACGCCGTGATGACAAGTTCTCCCTGATGTGTTTTGCAACATCGATTGACACATGTGTTGGTCCTGACAGCACCTGTTGTGTTGGTAATCCAGGTGGGCCATATGAATCAGTCGGTGTGGTCGGGACCATGTGTCGATCGATGTTTCAAAATACAGAAGTGAGCACTTGTCATCGCGACGTGGGTGGTATTAAACACAGCAGAGTTTGGGCTGGCAAAGACAGGGTATTTATCTGGTGGTCCTCATCCATCTGATTGACCAAGGGTCGGTGCTGGGGCCATTCTATTTGCCATGTACATTACTTCACTGGGCCATGTTGTCCGCTCACAAACTGAGTCTCAATATTTATTTGTTAAATACCACCATGTCCACAAGCAGACGTGTTTCGGCTCTTAAGCCATTCATCAGTGCGTGATACCAAGTGCAGCATCACACTTGTGGACATGGTGGTAAAATAAATAGTGAGACTCAGTTTGTGAGTGCGGATTTTCTCCTCTTTAAGTTTGCGGGGTTGTTTTCGTGTACCCAAAGTTATTTATTTTACTCCAGAAGTTGAGTGTGCCCTTTGCAACCCATGTTATTCGCTGCCACTGCTTCTCATACCACTGCTATGCTGATGACATACAGCTATACCTTTCATTAGAGCCAGAGGATTCCACAGTCTCTGCGTGCATCTCCGCTTGCCTCTCCAAACTATTCACATGGATGAAGTAGGACTGGGCGGTATGGCCAAAAATGTATACCTCGGTATAATTTTAGCCACTGTATATCACGGTATATATCACAGTATTGTACATTTGTGTAAAATTGAAGCATTCCATTGCAAAATGACGAAAACACCCTTTTTAACGTTTGCATTTGATTTTTTTAAAAATTTGCATTTTTGGAAATGACAGTTCAGATGAAGGAACATCACCTAAAGCTAAACCTTGCTAACTGAACTCCTGGTGATCCCAGACAAGGATTTATGCGGCCACAATAGCAATCTCACTATGGGCTCAGCCACTGTCGCCCCACAAAAAGTTAGCTGGGTTTCATGATTGATGACCATCTATCGTTCTCTGAAGGCATAGCCGTGGTTGTCCGGTCATGTTGCTTCTCTCTGTATACGAAAGATCAGACCGTACCTGCCCCAATATGCCACTCAATTTCTTGTACAGGCCATGGTGGTCTCTCGCCCTAACTACTGCAACTCCCTCTTGACTGGCTTTTCAGCTTGCGCACCCTTGTAAATGGTCCAGAAAGTGGCTGCGCGGTGCACATCTTGTGTTCATCCAACCCAAAAGGGCACATGTCACGCCACTTCTTGTCAACCTGCATTGGCAACCTGTGTGTCCACTCAAATGAAACAAAAAATCCTGACCCTTGTCTACAAAGCTACAGCAGGTTCTTCTCCTGCTTACCTGAAGGCTATGCCAAAGCCCTATGTTCGTTCCAGGATGTTGCGTTCCTCCTTTACCAAACGTTCAGCCTTGCCCTCTACTCACACAAGGCAATCGCAGTCCAAATGGTTTTCTGTCATTGTCCCTCAATGGTGGAATAAGACACCACTTTCCACAAGAGCAGGGTTATCCCTCTCAACCTTCAAGAAGCGTGTCTGAAGACTCTCTATTGAGACTCTTCTGAGAGAGCTTCCCTGTGTAAAAAATGACCTATACTCATCTCTAATCCTCGGTCCTCCACTGTTTATATATAATGCTCTCTATTTCTTCTTACGTGTATACTGCTGTACCTTTTATTGATCTCACACACTATACTTGCTTGAATGTACTTTTTATAAGTCACTTTGATTAAAAGTGCTAAATGTAACGTAATGTAAAGTAATGACTGTCCATCAAATTGAAAAGTTTTTCTTTTACTCATATCATTTGTTGTGTGTGTGTTGTAGCAGATGAAAAGGTTCCCAAAAGATATAGATGTCTTCTTGCGCAACTGAGTCTCAACACAATGAAATCATGTGGTGCCTGCATCGGAAGACCAGTCCTTCTCTCTACCACTACAGGACAACAGGAGGTAAGGGTCAGTCAGTGGGACGTCCCATTGTCATTGGAACACTCACAACAAAAATAGAATTAGCTTCACCTGTGCAAGGGGTAACCCAACAGGGATCAGTGCAGCGGGACAGTACCAGGGTACCTTGGTCCCGGAGGAAGATGAGAGAGAGTGCTAATCACTCTCTCCACCCTCCTGTGGTGCCAGGAATCGAGCAGACCACCCTCGGGCTAACCAAGCGGGCCCATGACTGCCCTGTATTTTAGAAGACACGAGAGTAAAGGTCCATAGCAAGTACCAAATCTCTTGTTTTCTTAAAGGTCAAAGACCTGAATATTAAATTGCACTTAAACTTCAATCTATTTTTTTGCTTCACGTTTCTCTCTGGCCCGCTATAATTAAATTGAATGGTGTAGCGTCACCATTTTATAGCTGGAGAAATGCCTAAAATCACTGTAATCAGATACAGTTCAATAACTGCCATAACAGAAGTAACAGAACAGCCATTCATTGTGGTTTTCAGTGACTGACCCCCTCATTATTTAGTTTCGGTGCTGTACATTTTCCCCGTGACATTTTCCCAACAAATTTCTTAGTCACTCCAATGTCCAGTCTGCGCATAACCTTCAACTTTTGCAAAGAAAAATAAAGTGTGTTTGTGTTGTGGTTCAGGTGTGCTTGGCTTGGCCAGTAGGAGCGTTTCCCTCAAGGAAGGTGGGCCTCACGAGAAGCACTCAGGCCAGCCTGGGAGTCAAATCCGGGGATGGGGTTTTCGTCCATCCAGTGACGGGGCCCATTCTGCAGGCTGAGGAGATTGAACTGTCCCTCTGGTAAGAGAAATTATGTATTTCACAGCTAGTAAAGGTGGTTCATTCGCTTACATCAATTATAATAATTATAATTGAAAGTTTGTAACTGACTTACAATTTACAGTATGTTGACCTATATATACAGTTGAGGACGATATTATTAGCCCCCCTCCTGAAATTAGACATATCTCTTCATTGATCATTGACAATGATCATTATTAATAAATGTATGTTATTCTGGAAACGAATACACCTGGAGATAGTAACCAATAAAGATAAATTTGGACTTTTCCCATTTTCACAAATGAGATTTAAACAAAAAACGTGTAAAAATGGTCAAGGACAAAATTATTAGCCCCCTTTATCATAATAGTGCAATACAGTGCCATTTATGAACAAACAAATTACGACCAGGCACTTTGATTAGTTGTTAACAAATGTTGGCACTTGTCCTAACAAAACAGGGTATTTTGGCCCATATTTTTCATTGCAAATAGTTAAGCTGGTCCCAAATTTGCATGGATGTTGAGGATGGACATTCAATTTCAGCAGGGCGTTGAACCGTTCAAGGAACGAAAACGAAAACCGGGACTTTTTGTATTTTATCAGGGAATCAGAAACGAACCGGAAACGTTAAAAAAAAAAAAAACGTTAAAAAAAAAAAATTTTAAATTTATACTTAAATTTAAAAAAAAAAAAAATATTAATTATAAATAAAAAATATAAAAAATTNTTATAAAAAAAAAAAAATAAAAAATTAATTAAAAAAATTATTAAAATAAAAACTTTAATAAAAAATATTTTAATTAAAATAAAAAAAAACTTTATAAAAAAGTTAATTTTAAAAATATAATAAATCTTAATAAATTTAAAAAATTAAAATTAAAAAAAAAAAAATAAATAAAAAGATTCTTTAAAAGGGGGGGGGTAAAATTTAAATTATTTTTTTTTGTTCTGGAACAGGAACACTTATTTAAAAGTAATGGTAACCGGTTAATACGTTCCTGCAAAACAAAAAAAAAAGTATTATTTTCCTGCGCAAGTCTTTTACCATGACGCTGAGGTCACGTCCTGGTGACATCGGACATTCACTGACTGAATGGGAAGAGCTGTGGGACTACAAAGTCACCAATCCAATCTTAAATATGAGAAACCCATTGTCATACAAAGCAGAGTTTCCATTGCATCATTGCTAAGCACAATTGCAGAGAAGCCGCGTTTAAAGCGCACCAAAAATGTCAACAACGTTATAGGGCATCCATGGCCGCTTTAAATATGCACATACTCCACAATGTCCATCATAGCCTCCCCGTGACCCAAGTCACGCGGAGCGTGCATTTTTCATCATTGAGGTTATTCTCCGCTTCTTCCGCTTAGGACGTCCCCTAAATGACCAAAATCTGAGGATATTCTTTCATCTCTTGAATAAACAGTTGAGAATTAGGCTGCTCATTTGCACTTCCGTCTTTCTGTTAATTAACATCAGTTAGGCCCCTATGGGTGTAATCAGCTGACGGAACGAAATTAACCGTTCCGGGAACAGTATTTTTCCTGTTCTAACCGGATTCGGGAACTCTCTCTCTCTCAACCCTTATTGGTGGAACGCATAACCGGAAACGTTATAATTCCGTTTCTGTTCGGAACGGAACGTTTGGAAAAAAATTATGGTTCAAAGCCCTGTTTTCAGCACTCTTCAAATACTATCTAAAGAATTGATGTCTGAACCACTCCATGACCATGGTTTTAGTATCCTTGAAGAACATTTGAACTAATTTGGGTGCAAGTTTTGGGTATTAATCTATTGCAATGATCCAGTGAAGAACTTAGCTCCCTCTATGAGCATTTTTTTGCAAGGTCCACTTCCACATTCTATCATAATTTTCAGTTTTTATGGTGCCGTACACCCAAACAAATTTCCTGTGCCTGAGGCTGGCCACAAGAATGATTCATCCCCACCATGTTTAATTGTGGAAACCATCTTATAACGATTCAAGGCCAACTCCTTTCTTCACCTGACAGAAGCAAAATCCATCCATCAAAGCACGTGCAATTGAATCTCATCAGATGAAAGCCAGAGACCGTACAAAACTCATTTTTGACTCAAATGTTCAACAGGCAAAGCTCAATAACACTCTGATATGCACTTCCCTTTAGTAAAGGGTTTCTTCAGTGATGATGGTCCCCCTAGAGCCCAATATGATGACAAGCCCTAACAAGCGTCTTTCTTGGGGGAAAAACCTCAGGTTAGGCCAGGGTCAATACAATCATCTAGGCAGGATTACAATGCTTCTTTGGTCTAATGAGGCTAAGCAGTTCCACCGTTACACATAGGGTGAGGCATCAAGTTAGTCTGTATATTCAGCCTCAGGACACCCCAGGGAGTCCTGGGTCCTGAATCTGGATTGCTGGGTCTTATTCAACAAAATTGTAACCCAAAGCATACACTTAGATTAGTCAGAGTTCTCAATGGACACTAAAACCATGATATTGGAATCACCCGCTCAAATAAGTCCAGTCCTCAATCCCACTGAGAGTCTATGGTTAATGTCTATGCTCAGCATCCATGCGATTTGGACCAGCTAGAACACTTTGCAGTGAAGAAATGGGCCAAAATCCCTAGTGGGGCATGTGCCAAACTAGGTGGCAACTTATCAGAGCCTGTTGTCAGTTTTGGTTCATAAATGGCGCCATATTGACTATTAATGATCAGGGGGCTAATAATTTTGTCCTCGTCATTTTTGCCCTTTTTTGTTTAAACTCATCGTAACAATAGAAAAATCCAAATTCAACTCATTGAACATTATCTCCATCAGTGTATTTATTTCCAGAATAACAGAAACGGTTAATAATGGTCATTCTTACTGAGAAATCAAGAGAAATTTCAGGAGGGGGGCCAATAATATCGTCCTCAACTGTATATATATGTTGACTTATAATTGACAGCTATAGACACTGTTAACGGCTTATAATTGGCAGCCAGACACAGTAATTGTGTTTTATGCGTGTGTGTATATTTATGAATACCAAACTAACTTATTAACTAACTTAGCCTCTAGCCTGTACTCCAAAAGCCCCAAGCTACTTGACTATCGAGCTGCTGGTTGGCTCTTGCTAACTTCTGGGCCATTAGTGACGAGTCACCAAGAACACTCCCACTAATCAGTGCTATTTGCCTCGGTCATGATGGAGCAGTGCTGTCAGGCAGCATGTTTGCTAGGCAGCAAGCATGCCCACTGTGTCCTGCATGAAGAATCCTAGTTAGAAGTTCTGTCCACGACGCAGCATATGGGAGTGAGCTCTGCACCACAGTCATGTCACAGTCATGTCATCGTGGGAACAACATTTTTGCTAAGCAGTCGCACAGTCACATCAGAGCAACTGCTCTGGCATGGGACCTCCTCCATGCTGTGAGATATCTGCCGTGATTGGTGTTCATCTATCTGACGTGAATTGCGGGTGTAGTCCACATGCTTGTGAGGCAGTCCACTCGCTGCTTCAAGTAGGAAGCAGCGTTTTTTATGTCTTGGGAAATCACGTTAGATATTTCTGTCCATCTTGTTTGCCAAGCATTCAACCCCACCTTTATAAGACCAAGCAGATCTCATTGTGGCACGAAAATATTTGCGTGGTTGCGACCGAGCCTATTGTGTTGGTAATCCAGGTGGGCCGTACGAATCACTAAACTGGGCCATATACTAATATTGAGTCTGTACTCCAAAATTCAAGCCAAGCATGATTGGGCGAGTGTTACATTCGATACATTCGAGTGTTACATTCAATTACTTGCCTTGGCTTATCCCCCAATATTTCCCCCCAAAAAGGGGTGTAATGCACATGGTAGGGTTGTCGTATCGGATCGGATGGATCGGATCGGCTGCCGATATTGGCAAAAAATGGGAAAAATCCGATCCAGAATTCCGATCCATTTTCCTGTTTTGTGTTTATTAATATCTGACAAAACAGGTCAGTTTCTCATTAAAAACCATTGTTTATTACTCAAATTCATCTAATTCAGCTGGCTAGTTGTTGCTAAGTGTAAAATCCCTTTTCAACATGACTGTGACAACAAAGTAAGTAGGCTAAATAACTTTCAACTTAAATACTCCGATAGGCCGGTATCGGTATCGGCCGGTATCGGAATCGGATTGGAAGTGAAATAAAATACCTATATCGTATCGGAAGTGCAAAAACATGGATCGGGACATCTCTAGCACATGGCATACTTCACGTGTAGTCATCTCTTGTCTCGGCTACTGCAACTCCCTCTTAACTGGCTTTTCAGCTTGTGCAATAAAAATGCCTTTACAAATGGTCCAGAATGTGGTGGTGCATCAAGTGTTCACCCAACCGAAAAGTGCACATATCACACCGCTTTTTGTCAACCTGTATTGGCTACCGGTGGCTGCAAAGGTCCTTACCCTTGCCTACAAATCTACAGCAGGTTCTGTTCTGGCTTACCTGAAGGCTATGCCAAAGCCCTATATTGAACATTGTATTTTCCCTCCAGGACAGTCAAGGCAATCACAGTCCAAATGGTTTTCTGTCAGTGTCCTTCAATGGTGGAATAAGCTACCAGCTGCCACAAGAGCAGGGTCATCCCCATAGAGTTAGAACCTGGTTAGAACATTAGACTAGAGGTGACCCCACCCGCCCCCCTTTTCACTGCTATCCGTGGCAGTCATTTTTTGGAGGTAGACCTGGGAAATGGAAATGAATGGAGAAGGAGGCTCACCTCTGTCAAAAATGGCTTAATAATGTGAAAATGTCCATCAACACACAATAGAAGGACAATAGTTGAAGTGTGTTGTTAAATATCTACATGATTAATACAATTTGTATTTTATTGACTGATATGATTTTCAGTACATATTTAGCCTGACATTTCAAATCAAGTCATTGATGAATATATTACTTCATTTTCACACAGTTTTAGTCCGTTTTTTGACAGAGGTGGACGTGTTCTCCATTGATTTGCATCGACTGAAGGTGCCTACGCTACCTACATAAGATGGGCTGCATTTGCCATTTCCCAGCGCTGTCGCAAATTGCTGTGTCACCTCTAGTCTAATGTTCTACCTCTATGGTCATCCCTCTCAACCTTCAGGGAGCTAGTGAAGACTCATCTATTTTGAGAGAGTTTCCCTGCTTAATCCACGTTGACCGGGAAACGCATCTTTGCGTATTTACCCGTAACGCAGGGAGTGACGCTCATGCATTTTCAACTATGTGGACAGTACATGGCAAATGTTATGTTGTCTGATGCCAGAAATACAGTACATATTGTGAGTGTAAAAGGGGTGTGGGACTAACAAAATGTTCCGTAGTTGGTCTAAATACATAGCGATATAAAAAAGCACCCGTGTTCATGTGACTATGCAGTTCCCCTCTCATAGTCAGAAATTGAATGAAACCAACCATTAGTGACCCTGACTGACATAAGTGACGGTAGCGATATTGAGATCATTCATTTTAGATTTGATTGTAAATGAGGATGAAGTTGAGAGAGATATCTGATGATCGAGGTCAGTGGATTCAAGCTATGTTTGAAGACGAGCAGGGATGGACAAACATAATGTCAAATAGGCAAACAACTGGCCTTTTTTAGCAGGCACTTTCAGGGCAAAATTGGTTACAAAACTAACTTTCCGATCCATAACCCTGCATCCTTACTTTGTCCAGCGCACTCAGTACATCCTCCACAGTTTAAACAGTATTGCTGCACTTTCTTCCACGTTAGTGGAATGTCTATTTTCTTCACATTCTGCTAAGTGTAATGTAATAACTTGGTTAAGAGAAAGTGATCACATGATCTGCATTGAATGCAGAAAAGTTACAGTCATAAAGTAGCATGCTCCTAATTCTTGATATGAAAAGCTGGTTAGCATATGGTTTTACCATATGTGCAGGTGGACATGTTTGTGTTTTGTACAGTGGCCACTCTAAAAGTATTGCAATATTCTCCACCAAAAAACAACATACTCTTATATGTCGATGTCGATGGCCCAATTTAGCTTTGATTACATGACATATTTGCTCTGGTATTGATGGGATAAGCTTCTGCAATTTTCCAAGATTTATTTTCATCCAG
This sequence comes from Engraulis encrasicolus, assembly GCF_034702125.1. Classification (NCBI taxonomy): domain Eukaryota; kingdom Metazoa; phylum Chordata; class Actinopteri; order Clupeiformes; family Engraulidae; genus Engraulis; species Engraulis encrasicolus. The sequence continues at coordinate 1,276,600 of NC_085879.1, forward strand.
TGATGTGTTAATTTTTCACCATGACCAACTGCAGGAGCCCCAAATCCAGGTGGTGAATTCAGGTTATCATATCAGTTAAAAATATCATAGAAATATCATAGAAATGTGGGAAATCTCATGATGCATATGAAACTGAATTGTGCAATTGTTTCTTTCGTAGTGCTTACTGACAATAATGTTGCTTCAAGCCAGTGCATTTGACTTGACATGGATTGTATTTTTTTCTACATGGAAAATACATGGGTTAGTGGGTGGGAAAAAAACTAAGACGCTGACGCCATCTGGTGGATGTCTTTGGAAACACAAATTTTCAGGCTGTTCCTTTAGTGGATGTTGAACCAATTCCTGCCATTAAAGGACATGGTGTTTGCATTTACGAACAGTGGCTTTTATATGGAACTGGACAACAGTGGCCTTCATTTCACTTTCTTATCACTATGGTCTGTGACTTTTCTGTTTTCATCTAGTTTTCATATTGTGTTGTGTTATTTTGTTTTTGGGCAATTTCAGCGTCATGGATGTGACATTTCACATTTGCACTCAAAATGGCAACAAATTTAGCTTTTTTTCTCCCCCTAGTATTTAAAGAAGTGTTGTATAGTTTAAAGACCTGCCTTATTAGAGAAGTGATGGGTAAAAACGAATGGCCATAGTACATTTAGAGCACAAGAAAATGCCAAAAAAAAGACAAAAATACTATGTTTCTCAGGGTTGTAATGTTGAACATTAAAAAGCATGTCTGAAATACAAATTTTGCTTATTCAGGAAATCCATGATAACCCTTCATTTAAAAAAACATGCATATCAGAACTATCTTTTTAGTTCTTAAATAACATTTAGGATGGCTAGTGTTTCGTTATTGTATGGATATTGTATGGATATAAGATGGCTTAAGTCAAGTCAAGTCAAGTCAAGTAGGTTTTATTGTCAATTTTAAATTTACTTAAATGTCAGTTGTCGTCAAAGTACAGAATTACACAAAATGTAGCTTTATTTATTTCTAAAGCTAAAATGGTGAGTGTGTAGGGACCCATATCTACCCATTACCCATACCTATTACCTCTGCGATATACTGTAGAGGCCATGATGGTATTTCAGAAGTGATTACAGGTCTTTTTTTTGTCCCACAGTTGACATTTGCACGGAATTGCCATTTTACCATTGTACATGTGTGTATATGTTTTTTTTTGTAGTGGTGGTGGGGGGAGGTACAATGTACAGTGAAGAGTGGGCCAGGAAATGAGTGGGGTAGAGAGAGACTGGCGAGGTCTGGGAAATGACCTTGGGCTGGAATCAAACCCGGGTCCCCAGCGAAACAGTGCAGTGCCCTACCTTTTGAGACACGGGTTGTGGGTCAATCTGATGTGGAAACAGTCATGCACTTATACCTGTGGCTGTGGATATCTCTCTAGGTCCTCCTCAGAAGAGCCTTCCATCGTTGCTTCCAGTCATCCCGATTCTCCATGCATCTTTTCAGTTTGCTGGTACTCTGGGCTCCTGCGTCCTTCTTGAGAATGTCCACAAATGTTAGTGTGGGACGTCCTCTTAACCGGCACCTACTTGATGGTTCCCATAGAACCAGTTTGCTGGCTGGCAGTTCTGGGTGCCTTTGGCAATGTCTTGCAAGTCTCATTCTCCTTACAGCAATCTTCTCGGTCACCCTTGGTATTCCCTCGTATAGGATTTCGTTGGTTACATGTGCACTCTTGTTGATGTTAAGCACTGCACGCAGCATCCTGGTGTAGCACCCATCAAGGGATTTCTCTAGGGTTGGTTTCAGGGTCCAGCATTCACTGCCATAGAGGATATACTTACTTTGTTTATGCTGTGATTCTGATGTAATGCAAGAGTGCATACGATGAACAAAAAAGGAGAAGTTCCAAAAAAATGCATATGGTGATATTAATTAATTATTTATTCTCTCAACCTTCTTCTGTTTTTTTTTTCTAGCCAAGAGGATAGAGATCTTAATGTTGAGGAATTCAGCAAATTTCTTCTTCGGATATTGGGTGAGATGCTCTGTTTGTTGTGAAAATATGTGAAACTTAATATTCAAATTGTCATTTTTTTTAAATACATGTATTCATATTTTTTGAATTAGATGGGAGGATAATTCTGCCAGGAAGCACTCTGTCAGTGACCTTTTTTGGACGCACCTGCAGTATAACGGTTGAGAGTGTAAAGGGGGTGGATGGACTCTGCCAGGAGAGGACGGTCTCCCAGGACAATGCAGACGCGACCCACCCAGACGAGAGCTCCGCTCTGGGGTCCAGCTCCCTGGACGTCTCCCTCCAGCTCAGTCTCCTCAACCTGGAGGACCAGGACAGCAATGTGTTGGTCAGCACACCCTCCAAACCTGGCTTTCCAGTCAGGCCCAACCCGCCTTCCCCATGTCTCTCTACTGACAGCCCTCTACCCAGAATGCCCCAGACCCCAGATGCCCTGGCAGACAGTATAGCCAGCATCGCTCTGGAGGGAACACCTGGAGGAGACACCCAGCTGGACGCCAGTGTCTCCACAGCACCACCTGGTGGACGATCAGGATCTGACACCTTCTACTGTGTGGCTGGGAGAAGCAGGCTGAGGTTCAGGGGGAACGAGGGGGGTACGGAGGGGGAGAAGGGGGCCTCTGAGGTGCCCATGGTGACCTACAGCATGATCGGAGGCCTGAGCAGCCAGCTGGACACCATCCGGGAGACCATCGAGCTGCCTCTCAAACATCCCCAACTCTTCAAGAGCTACGGTATTCAGAAAGGGGCTCCCTCCTTATGTTTTAGACTGTCAAAAAACAGTTAGGTCTACTCCAGACAGACTTGTCAGATGTTTTGTGTAATTATTTAATCAATCAGTAAGTCCAGCCTCCAGTGCAGCATTTTTTTTCATCCAATGAGCAAAGGTTGTATGTGGTTCATTTGCTCATTGTGCATGCTCCCAAAATGCTGTTCAGAATTAGCATTTTGTAAGAACCCTTTGCACATGGCCACAAGTAGTGGTTTTATGGTACACTGTTGCCTGACAACACGTGGAGTGTGGTTGAGCTAAAGAATGCTGTTTGATGAAATATTCAGTCATGTGATGGCAAACTCCTAAAAATAGACGCAAGTCATTTAGAAGTTGAATTAATGGAGCAAATGTTTTTTGCTATTGAGACTAAAAACCAGTATGGTTCACCGCCCGTGTTCTGTTTTTCCCCCAGGAATCCCAGCTCCAAGGGGAGTTCTACTCTACGGCCCTCCCGGCACAGGCAAGACCATGATTGGACGAGCCATAGCCAATGAGGTGGGAGCTCACATGACCGTCATCAATGGCCCAGAGATCATGAGCAAGTAAGGACGTGCGCTATAAAGATTCTGTTCACATTTTTATCCCCCTTGTGAAATATTACAAGTATAAAAAGTGAGACATTCTTGAAATGCTAGGAAAGAACATGTTTTAGTCTTTAGCCAAAATAGCATCAAAGATCCCTTTTTTCTTTTCACGCCAGGTTTTATATATAAATGTGATAGTATATGTGTGCAGCGTATCGTGGTTGCAAAACTTCACAGAAAAGTAAAAGAAAACTCCCACACGCTGTCCTCATTTTCACTTTTTGATTGCAAGGTCTTGGTGTCCATCATCAGGCCTCTTCAACATGTTCAAATATCATTGACAATGATTACACACAAACAGTGTGAAAGTGTAACGTGTGGTCTTTGAATGGCAACTGGGTATTATCTAAGGAGTAGTATGTCCGATAAACATCTACTCTTAAAGGTGGCCCATGGCTAGCTCAGCTAGTCAGTAACTGACATGTTTTCTTTTGTTTTGGTCTCGCTTTGAGCTAGTAAGGCAATCTGCAGGCAGTGTGTTTTTCAAGACAAGGTTCACACAGCTGCACCATGCTACACACACACACACACACACACACACACACACACACACACACACACACACACACACACACACACACACACACACACACACACACACACACACACACACACACACACACACACACACACACACACACACACACACACACACAGGATCCACCACTGGGCCCAGAGGGTAAATCTCACACCTCCTGGTATCCACTGACTGTGTTATGGCGGCTGCACATGTCTTCCCTAAGCAGCCCTGTTTTTGTTTTAAAGGTTTTATGGAGAGACGGAGGCTCGCCTGAGGCAGATCTTTGCAGAGGCGTCTCAAAGGTACGCTTGTCAAGGCTGCGCATTCCCCAAAACCAGGCCCTGTGGCCCCACATACAGGTCATGAGAACGGAGAGTGGAAGGTCACACACCTACACGCCAGATTAAAAACTGGCCGTCTTCATCAGAAGGTGGTGGTGGTGGTGTCATGGAATGTGTAATCTGTGCTCAAGTGACACTGAGGCTCATTGGTTGTGCACATAGTTTGTATATACAGTGTGATATTGATGTGTACACAAACTGAATTTCTATTGTAACACAATCTGTTTTTGTCTTTTATGACACAAGATTGTAAACGACAATGTTTTATACAAAATGATGCAAGATTGTAAATAGAGATGCACCGGATCCTGATTTTTAGGATCCTGCCGGATACCGGATCCACTGCTTAAGATCCTGCTGGATCCGGAACCGGATACCAGATCCTAAGAAAGGGTTGAAACACATAGCCTACTCGCACACGTGGGCCCTTGTTATTACATTGGTCAAACTATTTTTTAGACTCATTGGCTTACTGCCCCCACCGGATCCAAACATCTTGGATCCGGTGCATCTCTAATTGTAAACCAGGACATTTGATACAAGATGACAGCAAAGCCCTTTCAGGAATCTAAACACTACTACTGTATACCATAGCTGTCTCCTTTTCGCAATCCTTGACTGTCTCTCTGTCTGTCTGTCTGTCTGTCTGTCACACACGCACACACACACACACGCACACACGCAATGTGTCCCTGTCCCCTGACAGGCGGCCTGCCATAATCTTCATTGATGAGCTGGATGCCCTGTGTCCTAAGAGGGAAGGGGCCCAGAATGAGGTGGAAAAGCGAGTGGTGGCCTCCCTGCTGACACTCATGGATGGCATCGGATCGGTGAGTCCATCAGGAATGTCAATCCAGCCAGGTTCAGATGCTTCAGAGATAAGGATGTCAACAATTAGCCGATTAACAGAAATGAGTTGATTAAAATGTTAATTGATTTTAAAAAAATGATTTGCAATTTATCGCCAACTCGACTAGTGAGAGACCCAGGTGAAATGGGCATGACAAAGTGCGTGTGAAGAGTGGGAACACTGCAATCAATGCAATCAATCGTAAGTCGATCAGTAAGGTCAATAAACTAACAAATAATTAATTAATGCAGGGGCGCAGTTCATATGTGATTGTCTTTATCCTTGTCTCTGCCATTCATCTTTTATTGAGCATTGGTCTCTGCCTAATGTAGAACATAGTCAATAGACATGTCACATGCAAGCCCTCTAAAAAGCAAACCGTTTTCCTACTGGTCGACATGATTGTAGTTGTTGCACGTGACTAAAAATATGCGCAATCAGCACCCCAAACAGATCTTTGATAGGACATTAGACAAAAAGATGACTTGGGAATGGCAGGATTTGAAGAGCTCCAGGGTCCAAAACATCCAACATGTTCACCAAAGGACTCACATGAACACTCAGTCTCCCCGTTACAATAATTCCGAATATGCCACCATCAAATAGCCCATCATGTCCAATATAGATGATCAGCTATGGTACTGTTCTGTTGATTCATACACATTATTTTCTCAACCATAGTTTACATTATACTCTGAACAGCAAGCGGTACCCTTGTCAGATGACCATCATAAATCATGTGAAAGCTGAGATTCCAGGCTTTCATAAAAGGTATGGTAGCCTTTGCCACCTTTTCGGTACCCGTCAAACCCTCTGGCTCACGGACTAAACACAAGTCACATGACCTGGTAGGCCACTGAACCCCAACATACAGACACACATATATACACACACACACACACACACGCACACGCACACATGCACACAAACCCTCAAGTGGGAAATCATGGCCTGGGAAACCTATTAAAACCGTGAGGGTCAGTGCGTCCACGGCCCCGCTACGTGTCAAACCGACATTACTCGTCATCCAGTCTAGTCCTGTGTGGATTCCTCTCCCCAAACCAGATGCCGGGCGTCCGTCCTCCATGCTCCTTTTTTTCCAGATGCCTTTGCAGATCTGCTGCTGTGCTCTGCTGGGGCTAGGAGAGAGCTGCATAATCCAAGGTCACCCCGAAAAAAAATCCAGGGGCCCACGTTTGGCTCTGGAATCTGGCTAAAGCAGCACTACCTCGTTCCTGAATTCCACTTCCACTGTGCTGTAATTTATTTGTGTTTTGTCCATATCCCCCTCCTTTCACCAGTTCTTCCTCCCAACCCCCCAAGGAATTGCTCAGAATGGGTTTGTGGTGTAGCCTGTGTGTTTGTGTTTGTTTCAGTGTCAGGGAGGAAATTATTTATTGGCTTTGGGGCTGGACCACCCTTGGAAGCACGATGTCTCCTGTTTCTCTTCCCTCTCTCAGCATTTTTTTCTAGATACTGTAAGAGTTTGTCAGTAATGTATGTCCTTGGTGTTTTCACGTCCCGTCACAGGTCTAATTGGGCAGCTCAAATAAAATACATTTTGAGACACCAGAACAAACATCACTGGTCAGCAGTAAAAAAAAATCAACAACCCTAATTTTGCTTCTGAATCGTGCAACCACAATTAGCATAAATAAGCATAAATATTTATGTGGTCGGACAACCTAATAAAAGTCTAATTGCATTGAATAACAAGTGCTGCATAAACGGAGGGTTGACAAACAAATAAAATCTCCTAATGTTTGCTTAAACCCATTCGGTATAAAACCAAACGTATACAGTACATTTAGAAACTCTGCTTCACATTTGAGTCTGCAACCTACATGTGTCTTAGTTGTTCTTTACCCTCTGATTTGTATTTATTGACATTTCCTGACGACTATAAGCTCATTGATCTAGTAGCTAATTTCCATTTTTATTTATTAGTCTACTTAGCATCTTCATTAATCTGTTTACATTTGATCACCTATTTACCGTGTAGTCATTGGCTCACTTTCTTCCAGACTTATTTGCCAGCTTTGGTGATTGTACTATTTCCTTTACCTTGTTCCCTGCCTGTAGCTTTTTGTTCTGCATAATATGATATAGAGTATAAGATGTGTATCTTGACCAAGTTACTCATCTTATTTATTTACTAGTTTACTCATCTTATTCATACATTGTTATACATTTCCTTAAGCAATTTACTCACTTATTTACTAATGCGCTGACTCATTTAATAAGGTTAGCAGCCTTATGTGTCTATGCAATTTCCTTCAATAGTTCATTCTGTCTTTAGGAGGGCCACACAAGGCATCTGGGTGTATATATTTATACCATTCATTTCAGTTTAAATAGGGTTGATAGTCTCCTTTACTATCTATTTTCTTCATTATCTATTAGCTTATTTATCTGTTAGTTTATATAATAATAATAATAATAATAATAATAATAATCATAATAATCATAATAATAATAATAATAATAATAATAATACCTTAATTTTATATAGCGCCTTTCAAAAAACCCAAGGTCGCTTTACATAGTATCAGTGTAAGTGTGTGTAGGTGTGTGCTTGTGGACACTAGAAGTCAAAGGCCTCCAAAAAGAGATGGGTTTTAAGTTTTAGTTTAAAGATGGCCAGTGAAGAGGCATTTTGAATGTGGCTATACCTGTATACTCTCTGTCTGTCGGAGGGTATACCTCTACTATTCCCTGTACCATGTTCTCTGTCTGTAGGAATGCTAGTGGTATTCTGTTGATCATATTTCCTTTCCTTTCCTTTATTCTTTGTGTGCAGGAGGGCCACACGGGTCAGCTGCTGGTGCTGGGGGCCACCAACCGTCCCCACGCACTGGACCCCGCCCTGCGGCGACCCGGCCGCTTCGACAAGGAGCTGGAGGTGGGGGTGCCGGGGGCGTCGGAGCGGGCGGACATCTTGCGAAAGCTGCTGCGGCCCATGCCCTGCCGCCTCTCGGAGCAGGAAGTACTGGAGCTGGCGGAGGTCGCCCACGGTTACGTAGGAGCCGACCTTGCTGCCGTTTGCAAGGAAGCAGGTGGGTAGTTTCCCCTCCGTCCCCCCCGTCCTCACAAAACCCTCAGTAAACACTCATGCACGCACATGCACATGCACATGCACAGGCAGATGCGCGCACACACACACAACACAAACACACACACGTACACATTCACACTGCAAATTTTGAAGGTTTATCTGAGGAAACAAAGTTGGATGCTTTTACAGCGGCATGATTTTTTTTTTCACACTCTGCAGAGCACGCCACTGTGTCCCCCATCTCTCTCTCTTGCTCGCTCTCTCGCTCTCTAACTCTCTCGCTCTAGCGCTCTCTCTCCAGCCCAAACTTGTCACGATGCCACCCACAGTCGGATGTGTTCTTGTCTGCTGTTCCGAGGGCTGGTGGGGGTTGGGGGTGGGATATCTGGCCGCGACTCTTCAAATATTTAACCGGAGTGAATTGCCCCTCGGAGTTTGGTCTGTCAACAGCTGTTTACAGGTACAGGAAATAGCACAGTGCCAACACGGGGTGACAGCAGGAGGCAGCTTGTAGGCTTCTTGGACCTTTTCAGTAGCGTTACATACAGGCTTCACTGCCCATTTCGTTCGCCCTCCCAGCTAAATAAGCCTATTTATGTCTGCTCGACACTCCATTGACTATAAGCAGAGCTCAGACAAAACACAGCCCCATCACAAGGCCTGTTTTATGATGTTTACAGTTACACAGTTATAGTCTGTGAACGGGGATATCGCTCTGTCTACCTTTCTCTGTGTTTGTGTGTGTGTGTGCGTGTGTGTGTGGGGGGGGGGTCAGACAGATGGATGGACAGAAATAATATATATTTGTGTTATTTTGTCTGTGCTCCTGTGATGGACTCAGAGAGGCTGTGTGAGCGTGCGTGCGTGCGTGCGTGCGCATATGTGTCCGTCTTTGTCTGTGTGTATGTGTGCGTGCCTGGCTACTGCTTGTTCCTTGGTGTGTTTTAGATATGCTCCAGAACCCCCCACCACCACCACTCCCATTCCTTCCTTCCCTCCCTGCCTCCCCCAGCGGAGTGGAGCGTGTCCTAATGCATGAGGCCGCTGCTAGGTTTGGACAGGCCCAGGGAACAGTGTGGTTCACCACGGCCGTTAGCCTCCACTCACACCAGGATGTGGGGGCCCTGCCGACCGGCCAACCCAGCAGCCGCCACCCTGCGGGCGGATGTGGGGATGTTCCACTGCTATCCCATTGAGGAGGGAAAAAGACACACACACACACACACACACACACACACACACACACACACACACACACACACACACACACACACACACACACACACACACACACACACACACACACACACACACACACACACACACACACACACACACACACACACACACACTTCCACATGTCCTCATTTGTGCACATACACCCACACCCCCACCCACACCAACATACTTAGATACAGACATGAGCATACTTATGCACACACACACACACACACACACACACACACACACACACACACACACACACACACACACACACACACACACACACACACACACACCTGACACAGTACACACACAATCACTCAGCCGTACATAAAAAGTCCATTACTCGTTGTCAGATTGTCTCAGATTGCTCTGCTGTGTGACTGTCTGGTAGTGCTCCCTTGCACCCACCACCACCACCACCACCACCACCTTCTCATGCCCTCGTATCCCTCATCAGCTAACCCCCTCACCACCCAGCTCCACACCAAGCCTTTAATTGTAAACAGTGGCAGGATGTAGGGGTGTTTCAGTGGGTGGTAGGGGTCCTTTCTCTTCCTCCCCGGGCCACAGATGAAGGGGAAGAAGAGGAAGAGGAGGGGGATTTGGAGGTGGAGGGAGAGTGGGCTCGGGTGGGATAGTTTGGGGAAGGGGCTGTGGGTGGAGGAAGGTTAGTGGTTGGTGCTTATGGAGGTGGTGGTTTTGTGTGCGCGCGTGCATGTGCGCCTTGTGCATGCCTGCGCATTAAGAGGTGAGGGGTTGTTGGGAGCTTATGTAGGTGGTGGTTTTGGGACTGTGTGTGTGTGTGTGTGTGTGTGTGTGTGTGTGTGTGTGTGTGTGTGTGTGTGTGTGTGTGTGTGTGTGTGTGTGTGTGTGTGTGTGTGTGTGTGTGTGTGTGTGTGTGTGTGTGTGTGTGTGTGTGTGTGTGTGTGTGTGTGTGTGTGTGTGTGTGTGTGTGGTTGGTGGCTGGTCCCTCCTGGGTGGTCCCAGGAGCTGTGCGGCGGGCGGATAGCCTTACCAGCTGAGTCTGACCGGCACCGGAGCTAGGACAGTGTGTGTGTGTGTGTGTGTGTGCGTGTGTGTGTGTGTGCGCGCGCCTGTGCGGGCATATTCTTGAGGCCTCGGTACTACTGTTGATTTACACCCTGGGGGGATAGTTAGGGAGAGAGAGATGAAGGTGTGTGTGTGCGTGTGCATGTGCGTGTATGCATGCACATGTGTTGGTATCATGGGAGATGTGATTTGAAGTGTTTTCTGTGAATTTTCCCAAGAGGGATTTTGGGGAGTCTTCCCAGCTACCCTCTGAGAAGTCAAGTGCTGGTAATGGGAAAGTAAGAGATGAGGGGAGAGTCATTTAGAAGGGGAAAACATGTGGTAAAAGGTGGATATAGATGGATAAAAAGGGGGGCAAAAGACAAATTGGACAAGCAGAAAAGAGAGAGGCAGAGGCTAAATAAGTCCAGGTAGACAGAGAAACGACTACAAAGAAAGAGAGAGATAAAGAGGGCTTGAGCAGAGGAAGAAAAGAGAGAAGACCTGAATGTATCCAGACAAACAGAGGGCATTTGATGTGTACCAAATAGTATAGCAAGCTTATTAAAGGAAACAGAGAGATGATTTTGAAGGTGCGCTGTGTAATATTTTAGCAGTTTCTTTCCATTACGTGCCGTTTATTTCCATTGCATGCAGTCCATTTTTCACCACTATCATCAAATTATAAATCTTTATAAGTGGGAATATTGCACTTTTCATACAGAAAAAGTTGGATCTTCTCCAAGTCCGCCATTTTGGATTTCCAGAAAAAGACATTTTAGCTGCAAAACGTACTCTGCTTTTGTCATACCCATAAATATTGCTTCATTACAAAGTAAATATTCATGAAAAATTTGGCAGTAGGCAGCAAAGTTCCAATGAGCAGCATAGCTGCAATACCTAATCTGGCCACCATCCTACGCAGTGCACCTTTAAGAGGTGCAGAGAAGTGCCAATACAGATTTTGAGAAAGACAGATAAATGAACGAGAGGAAGAGAGCAGGAAACGAAAAAAGGAAAGAGACCCGAAGGCTGCCAGACAAACAGAGGGCCTCCTATGGGTACTGAATAGAAAAGGAAACTTATTACAGGAAACCAAGAGATGGCCATAAGAGCTAAACAAGGGAAAGAGTGATCCCGATTCAGAGAAAGAGAGATAAATGAATGAGAGAGCAGAGCAGAAAAAAAAGACCTAAAGGCACCCAGACAAACAGAGGCCTTCCTATGTGGTACCAGAAGAGGAGGACACTGTAACAGCCCCGTGGAGAAGATGGAATCTCCCCCTACTCTGCTCCTCAGCTTCACTTCCTGGCCTTTATTGCATTAACATCACAGATCGATCGCACTGTTATTTCATACAACACCACGGGCGTGTTTGAATAACACATAATTATGACTTTGCACCTTTTTCTAGCCCCGTGAGTCCACGCAAGGCTTGGCAGACATCCACAACAAATTAAGTTCTTTTTCTTTCTTTCTCTTTCTCTTTCTCTTTCTCTTTCTCTTTCTCTTTCTCTTTCTCTTTCTCTTTCTCTTTCTCTCTCTCTCTCTCTCTCTCTCTCTCTCTCTCTCTCTCTCTCTCTCTCTCTCTCTCTCTCTTTTGTGTCTGTGTGACTGTGTGTGTGTGTGTGTGTGTGTTTGGGAGGTGGGGGATCGGAGGGGAAGGGCTTGTGCATGACGACCCAAATCAGTTTGTTATTGCAGTTTTATGAATAATCCCATGAAAATACGGCGTGTTTGTCTAAGCATATGTCTTTACCTGCGGGTTGTGTTTTTTTCATTTGTGGCCTGTTTCATGGTTTTATTTTTCCCCATTCTCTCTCTCTCTCTCTTTCGCTCTTTCTCTCTCTCTCTCTCTCTCTCTCTCTCTCTCTCTCTCTCTCTCTCCCTTCCACGGGTAAGAGGGGATGTAGAATTTAATGGGGGGGTGGTGAAGGAGATTTTTTTTTTTACCTCCCCATGAAGGCAAAACCAGACCAGCTCCCTCCAAACCTCATGCCAAACAGTTTATGGGAGAGATGCTGAGCTGGGCCAGAGGGACCACGTCGATGACAGTTGTACGTTGCATTTTCACCATCCCTGATGCGATCCTGGGAGGGCTGGCTGGATGCTTGCTCCCTCACTCTGTGGGATGACAGATCTCAAGCCATCGATGTTGACCTGTTTTCCAATCCTGCGAATGTTGCAGAAGGGGGTTCGCGGAGTGCAAAATCATTATGCGCGGCAGGAGAGCAAAACGGAGAGAGAGAGAGAGAGAGAGAGTTAGCGAAGAGTGAAAACCTCCCCAAAAACAACAAACATCTGAATTAGAAGGCCAGTTGTTGTTTCCCGTCCCGTCCGCAGGTATAACAATGAGCGGTCTGGGCGAACGTGCTCACAGCCAGACGCCGTTTCCTCTCCGCAAGTCGGTGGACAGGCGCGCTTATGCTCACTCGGCCTGCCCGCCGCAAAAACACCCCACCACTGCAAAACAACCCCCTCTCTTGCATCTATCCCTCGTCCCAAATCCTGACAAACACCAAAACAACAAACACACACACCTGAGCAGCTGGTCAATGCTTCTCCTGTCTGTATCGCAAGCTGAATGACATCCTTCCCACGTCACCACACCCCACCGCCATGTACTGCACTCTCCACGTACACAATGGTGCCCGTTCCAAGTATGAGGCAAACGTCTGGGTCTGCAGTGCACACGCAAGCACACGCACACATAGAAATGAAAACACTGTATACACACACACACACACACACAAACACACGAACCGTCTGTTGTGGCTATTTTTGCCCGTCTTCCTGCCCCAGGAGAGCACCTGGTAATGTGGAAACAGCAGTGCAAGGGTGGCAAGGTCAAGACAGCTGTCTGCAAGCGTGCGTGTGTCTGTGTGTGTGTGTGTGTGTGTGTGTGTGTGTGTGTGTGTGTGTCTGTGTGTGTGTGTGTGTGTGTGTGTGTGTGTCTGTGTGTGTGTGTGTCTGTGTCTGTGTCTGTGTCTGTGTCTGTGTCTGTGTGTGTACAGTACACGTGTGCTTGCATGTACAGTGCATATGCGTATCTCACTGAGTAGCAGAACACACCAGAGCAGATGCAAAGAAAGGAAATGAGTGAGAGCAGGTCACCGCACCGCACCGGATTGCATTCGCTCAGCGTAGATGCATGTGTGCGCCTGTTCCCCCCACTCTTCTGAGGCTCGCTCAGGGCCAGCAACACAAGCGAGCAACGTTGACTAATAACATATTTCTGTCAAGAGATTATGATTACAGTAATGCTATGATACCACAGGGGCATTGGGGGCTCAAAATAATGGATGGCCCCCAAGCCTATTGCGTGCAGCTCAGATATATACTTGCCTTTTTTGCTGTAACTCCGAGACCACAAAGACAGAAATCAATAAGAACCCCTCAGCAAATGACTTCAATGAGTGCACTTGTGGGCTGATGAAGGTTGATGAAGATCAGTCTGCTGTGCTCCACAGCGACCTCTGGTGTTGGCCAACCACAGATGTTGAATGGCATTTAAAAAAAAACTCCTAAATTTGGGTGTTTGTTGAGTTCACTGCTACTTTGATGCAACGCATCTATGAGGTCATCTTCAGTGAAGGAGGAAGACAGTGATCCACTTTGTTAACAGACGAGACGAGAAATAGCAAGGTTTGCTTCCTTGCTTCCTCCTTAATGTCTACATGGCTCCAGTTCTTGGGCCCGGATTTTGACTTAGGACCTTCCAAATGAGCACCTTACGCTTGGGGCCGTATGTCATTACAGGAACCGGTTCCGTGTTGGGAGTTCGATACGCTTGTTGGAGGTGGATGAGACCCTTCCCTGTCATTTAAGGTCGGTAGGCGGATGGGGCTAGCCAACCGCCTTTGATCTGGTGGCTTGGTTGTGGTGTGGCCGGCTGACTCACTGACAGTCTAAATAGTGTCGATTGGGGTGGGGCTGTGTCTATGTAGAATATTTACAAGCATCTCCAAACACAGGAAACGGCAACCTCCTTAAAAGAAGAAGAAAAAAAAATGGAATAAACAGAGCTCAAATGTTTGATCGTACCATGTGCTTCGGTAAGGTTCCTCTTTAAAACAAGCATATTCAGATGAATGCCTTATGCTGATCAAGCACACATTTTCATGATACAATAATGTTTTGCAATGCAATAAGATTGTATCCTTTGAATACTACATATGATGTCATACTTACATACAATCTATATTCTCCAATGTCTCTTCATTTTGCATAGAGACTGAGAATATGTTTCACCAAACCAAATCAAGGTCGTCTAGATATAGTGTCATGCCTATGCTTCCTTCAAAGAATGACCTATTAATTGTGCAAGAACTCAGCATAGGGAACAAAAGAACCATTTATCCATACACACGCACGCACACATACACACACACACCACACACACACACACACAAACACACAAACGCACACAAAGACAAAGACACGTGTTGCTGGCTTGCTTTGGCAGCTTTGCAGTTGTCGATGCATGCAGCCGGCCGGTTCTTACTCAGTCTCGGTGACAGCGGTATGCGGGACCTGCAGAGGCTTTTGCGTCGACTCTTACGTGAGCACCGTCAGCGAGGACAGGCAAGCGCTGAAAGAATCTGTTTATTCGAGTGCAAGAAAATCTGTGAATGCAAAACGGGGGGGAAGGGAGTGCAAAGAGGAAGTCTCTTCACTCTGGAATCCACATTACTGTATTGTTTAGGCATGCCGAAAGCAGAAGCAAAGGGCAACGGGGGGAGAGCAAAAAAAAAAAAAGATCAGATAAAAAAAAGGAAGGAGAGAGGAGGGAGAGAAAGAAGAGAGAGAGAAAAAGCAGAGAGCAGTATTGTGTTTGACATAAATTCTGCCGTAGCGACGTGAATGAGATAAACAGGACTTGGATGCTCGATGGTGTTTACAGAGGCCTTCCTTCCATATAAAGTGCTTTTCCCTACCCGCCTGTCCTTTTAAAGACACTTGTGAAATTTCAGGCCAGGGTGCATAAATATTGCTGGATCAGCATGTGAAGTTTATTTGGGTGCTCTGTTTAAAAAGAACAGAAAAAGAGAAAGATAGGAAGAAGGGGGGAAAAAAAACAATTCCGGAAATGTTCCTGACGCTCTCCATCACCTCTGTCCTTATCTTCACCTAATGGTAGCTTGCTTGTGTTTCTCTCTCTCTCTCTCTCTCTCTCTCTCTCTCTCTCTCTCTCTCTCTCTCTCTCTCTCTCTCTCTCTCTCTCTCTCTCCCTACCTCCCTCTCTCCTATCCTCACATTTTAAAGGGCCCTCATTATTGCACTAGTTCGGCTTGGAAACAGCTGTTGAGTATTGCAAATACAGGTGCAAAGACTGTTCCGGAAGCCCTGCAGTGTAATGAAAACGTTCCTGTTTTTTTTTCTCTCTGTCTCTCTCTCTCTCTCTTTCCGTTTCTTTTCTCCTTTTTTCCTTTTCTTTTAAATGGTGTAATGCCAAAAGTATTTCACAATTCATTTGAGGACATCGGCGCTGGGGCAGCCTGGGGGCCCTCCTGTCAAACACTCATCGCCATGCTGTGTTATTGTTCTCAGCGCTTTTCTTTCATTACGCCCTCCCTCTCTCTCTCTCTCTCTCTCTCTCTCTCTCTCTCTCTCTCTCTCTCTCTCTCTCTCTCTCTCTCTCTCTCTCTCTCTCTCTCTCCATAACAGACTTCATATCCGGAAAGGGGGGCAAAGTGGCTTGTGTTTAAAACAGAACCACTGCTGCCTTTTTCTGCTGTATATTTTTTAATGGCTTGGCTCTCTGTACTGGTGTGCCAGCAGCAGCAGCAGCAGCAGCAGCAGCAGCAGCAGCACAACAGCAGTCTGCCTGCCCAGCCCCAGTATTGAGTTGAACATTACAGGGGTCAGATGAGCCCCTGTCTCAGGGGAGAGCTTGGGGCTCCATTCTGTTACTGCTCATCCACTTCTGTTCCATCCTGTTATGTGTGTTTGTCCATCCTGTTATCTGTCAGTCATGCGACACTTGCGCATGTCAGACATTGCAGTGCAGTGGAGACATTCTGTTTTCATGTGCGCTGCTGCTCTAAGGCGGCCCTCCTCGGATGTCTGTTTTTCACGTTACTCTCTGTGAGGTTTTACTGGTTTTGAACGCGCAGCAGTAACGTCGCGGTGAAGTCGCGACTGGGTCCATACTATTTTGGCGACCCGAGTGACAGTCTAGTTTCCGATGGCCCTCGAGTCTTGTGGAAGTTATATTTTCGTGTCATGTAATTGGGTCTACGTTCTGTTTTTTTTCCATTAAAACCACATAGCATCTGATATTCTCTCATTCCTTTTTATTTCCTCCTTTTTTCATTCTCTATCTTTTATTTACTCTGTTACTATCTCTGAATTACTTTTCCGAGTATAAAAAAAGGAAAGCGGCAGCGCATGTGCTCGACTTTGCTTGCTCGTTTGGCCCGGTGTGATGTTTTGCAAATGTTCATTCTTGGAATTGGGGCCCTCAACCTTCAATTCCCTCCAGATCATTGGGTGAATTTGAAACATTCAGGAGAGAGAGCGAGAGAGAGAGAGAGAGAGAGAGAAACAGAGAGCGCAAAAGGAGAGAAGTAGGAGAGGAAGAAGAAGGAAGGAATCCACATAAGGTTCCGATTAAGTTCCGTTGTGTTGCGTTTTTCTCCTCCGGACGGTCTGTCGGATGTTTTCTTTACTAAGGCAAATGTCTGTTGGAAAAGCAGAGAGACAATCAAAGCCAAAGGAAGGAGAGTCCTGGGGAAAGGAGATATGGTAAATGGAAAATCAAAATGAGCTCAATAAAACAGACCAGTGTAATGGTTACCTCTCACTAGTGCCTTAACCACCAGTGCGAAGAAATGTCCTAAATCGATTAGCCTCAATATGTTGAATTGCACACACATTCACGTTCCTGTGATGTATGAGTAGAGAAGGAAAGCTTTACATTGTGGTTGGAAAGCCTGATTCCTGTGCCATTACTCTTTCACTAGGCAAGCTGACATTTTTTTAAAGGGATCCAGTCCAAATCATTTAATGAGCCACTTTGCTAAATAGCCCCTAACTGAAATGCTATTCACTTCAGTCTCCAGACATCTTCGGCCGGAGTTTCTGGTTGGTAGTGCCCACATTTCTTGCCGCATGTCGCAAATTTGTCATCGCTGATTTATCATAAAATGGGTCTTTTGCACCGTTGTGGGGAAGAAGTTTGTGATCAGAACCCCAGAGCGTCCCGGCACTCAAAACCCAGAGATGTAGACTCAGTTACCTCATATGTGTGTCGGTTTAGTTAAATGCCATTTATGGTCAAACTTTGGCCGCCTCCGTTCTCTTTTTCTGTCTCTCTCTCTCTCTTTTCTTTCTTTTTCTCCCCTCGCCCGGCCTCTCTATCCCTCCCTCCCCCCATCTGTGAGGGGAAGGCATGTTTGGAGACCCCCTGACAGAGACTCACACATGTGGCCCTGCCGCATGCTGTGGCAATACCCCAGGCCACTCAAAACTCACTTTACAACTTGAACGCATGTTCATATAGAGAGAGAAAGTGATAGAGTGAGAGAGAGAGAGTGAGTGTGTGCGTGTGTGGGGGGGTTGGTGTGGGTGTGTGTGTGTGGGTGCGTGCTTGTGCGTTTATGTGTATGTATGTACACTACAGTGAGTGTGTGTGTGCACGTGCACACATGTATGTGAGTGTCTGCACATGCATGAATGTATGCAAGTGTGTGCATTCAGATGTGCATATGTGTGTCTATGTCAGAAAGGGTGTCTGTTTGTGACTACATTTTCTGTGCATGTCTTTGTGTGTGGGTGTATGTGATTGCCTACATATGTGCATGTGTGTGTCAAAGACCGAGAGTATGTGCATATTTGAGGAAAAGTATTTGTGTGTGTGCATGTGTCTCAGAATATACTAGACGTGTGTGCAAACTTGTATGTCAGAGAAAGATTGTGTGTACATCTGTATGTGGGTGGGAGACGTGACGCCTTGTTTTTTCGTAACATTGGTTAAAAACCTACAAAACTGTTACTTTCCTTTAAAAAACAAATGTCAATGAAAGAAGATGTGGTACATTATGTTTCATATTAGTCTTAGATGAGAAGAAACATTTTTGTTAAGATTTATGTAAAGGTTTATATGTCAAATTCCCTGCGGTGTGACTGTAACATTAATGAAACAATATATAATAATATATATATAAATTAACCAACAACATTTTGAATAGTGTATGAAGCATTTGGCATGATTGCATAAATCTTAACTTTAGATTAAGATATGTGAATGTGGAAAAAACTCAAGACAGTAATATTAACTACAAGTTCAATTTCGTAACACAAATTGCGTCCTGTGGGGTGACATGTATGTCAATGTTTGTGAATGGGCAGCTGCAAGGCCAACTACAAGGGTCTTAAAGACTGGCTCCTAACCAGTCAGTACCTCAGTTATTGGAGAGTGCTGTGGAAGTTTAAGGTGACTCTTAACCTCTTAATATGTCTTCATATTGCAATCTTTCTGTCACGCAATGATAGGTTCATTTTATGGTGTCCTGTGGTGTGACTGCTCTTATAGGAGGGAAAAAAAGTTTTTTTATTAATGAAAACACATATTAAGATTAAACACAATATCATTATCAAGTTAGCATGAGCTCAGATGTCAGTCATGTATACAAAAGGATTAAAATGGCCATAATGCAGTGAATTCCCTGTGGTGTGACTCCATTTTCCTGCGGTGTGACGTGCCTATGCTATGTGTTGATGCAGGACACATTTTCCCAAAAATGGTAAAAATAAGGTGAAATTCTACAGACCACTAAGTGCTTTATTTTTTTCTTTTCTTTTTCCATTTTTTATCCATCATTTTTTTCAGGATTTTGAAAAACTTTTTGCGTTACGCCCATAAACGTCAACCACCCATGTGCATGCACATGTGAACATGTATGTTTATGAATGTGAGGAGTGTATGTGTACATGTTTGTGTCCATTTTGTAGGTCAGAGAGACACAGAACAAAAGTATGTGTATGCTGCTGTTCATGTGCGTGTGTGTGCGTGTGCGTGTTCATGTTTGTGACCATGCTGTGTGTAGGAGAAGAATTATTTTATTTATACTATTAATTCATTGACTGATGGAGACTGGGACCGCAAACTGAATTGCCCTTCCGATGGGACTAATAAAGTTATCTGAATCTGAATCTGAAGAGAAGTACAGTATCTGTATGAATGTCACGTGTACGTGTACAATGTGTACGTGTGTTTGTGTACATTTGCGTGTGCATGCACGTGTGTTTGTGCGTATGTATGTGCATGTTTTTGTCCATTATGAAGGTCAGAACATTAAACAGTACTGTACGTGCATATGTGAAACCTTGTATCTGATTGTCTATGAACACAGCTGTGTGTGCGTGTGCATATTGTCTGTATGTGCAATGTTTGTGTGCATTATATGGGTCAGAGGAAAAAAGTATTTGTATGTGCGGAAGTCACTACAGGTGTGTACAGTACAGGTGTGTGTTTTGCGATTTGTGTGTGCATGCACATGTCAACCTGTGTGCTTGTCTGTATACTATTATGTAGGGATGTAAATAAAATGTAACGAAATTTATCGATGTATCGGAAGTATTGGCCAGCGATTTAATCGAATCGCATCGTATCGTGGGGCATTCTTTAGAATCGAAAAGAATCGAATCGCTGGCCCCTGTGCAATGCCCTAGTTCCCTAACACAATAGTAGTGGAAAA
The DNA here is from genome assembly GCF_034702125.1 of Engraulis encrasicolus. Lineage (NCBI taxonomy): Eukaryota > Metazoa > Chordata > Actinopteri > Clupeiformes > Engraulidae > Engraulis > Engraulis encrasicolus. Next base: position 1,296,691 of record NC_085879.1, read on the forward strand.
GTAATTGGAAAACAATGAATCGAACCGAATCGCATCGTATCGTGGGAAATTCTTAAGGATCGAAAAAAAATTGAATCCCTGATTTAAGAAATCGATACTGTATCGTATCGTCATGAAGGCTGTGATTTACACCCCTACTATTATGTGGGTCAGAGAAAAGGAGAAGTATCTGTATGGAAGTCCGTGTGCGTACGTGTGCGTATGAAACTTTCCTTGTGCGTCTGTGAGTGCAGCTGTGTGAGCATTAATTCAGCTGAGAGATGGCTGCCTCATCCGGTATCAGGCCGACCCGCAGAGCAGAGCTACACCAGCCAGGCCGCGTGCTGTGCTGTACTGTGCTGTGTAGTGCTGTGCGTGGACGGGCCCCCGGGACGGGCCCCCCCGAGGAGGGCCCCTGCTGCTGACCTTGTGTCCAGGGCTGGCTCTGGCAGCTCTGCTCTCTGGCTCTCTCTTTGTGTTGTTGGAGAGGCTCCTCTCCGCTCGGCTCGTCGGATGGATCCTGGAAAATATAAACAGGATGCACTCCTGTCTGATCGTAAATCCCCCTCGACGGCACTGCAGAGCAGACCTCCTGCACCCCCATCCCCTCCTCCCTCCTCTCCCGTCTCACCACCACCTACTCTTACACGCACGCACACACACACACACACACACACACACACGGTTGCACAGAACTCCCCCCAATTCCCCTTCTCACTGCCGCCACCACCTTCACTTTGCCTCTCACACACACACACACACACACACACACACACACACACACACACACACACACACACACACACACACACACACACACACACACACACGCGCACACACGCGCACGCACACGCACACACGCTTCCCTAGTTGCAGCCCGGAGCAGGAAATGTGTGTGTGTGTGTGTGTGTGTGTGCGTGTGCGTGTGCGTGTGCGTGTGTTGGTGAGTGCATGTGTTGGTGAGTGCATGTGTTTGTGTGTGTCTGGCCCAGTGGGCTTTTCCTGAGTGGCCTGCACTCCTCCCGGACTCCCGACTGACTGAGTGGCTGAAGTGTTTGTGTGGTTCGGCATGTCAGCTAAACAATATAAAGTGCCCTTGCTAATGATTGAGTCTCTCTCCCCAGCTTAGACAACAAGCAAGAGCGGGGGGAATGCTGGCGTTGTCGGGAGAGAGGGGACCTTGTTTATGTTTAGTCCAGCTCTTCATCAGACTCTTTGACAGCACGGCCAATTGACTTGGCTAATCCGTTCTGTGTGGCTGGTGACATTTTGCAAAGCTGTACTGACAAAGCTAGGATGCCATGTGCCAGTGGAACCTTTTTATTGTTGAACATAGAGACAGTGTTGTTTTCTAAAAAAAAAAAAAATGAAAGAGAGACTTTGTTTAGAAGTTGACTTCAAAACTATTGTCTAGTGTCTGGACTGTTGGATAGCACTTTCACTGCACGCTCTTCTCTTTCCAGTACCTGTCAGTGACCTGAACTTAAGTTTAGTTGCAAACCATCCTTAAGTCAATGTTGAGAAGTTTATTTTTTTATAGGTCTTTTTTTGCACAGCCACAGGTGAAGTGTGAAAGTTGACATGTTTTTGTGACGGTTATGTAGAAGTTCTACATACTTTTTTGCAGGACTACTAAATGGATCATATCTGATTTGAGATGAGATAGAAGCAAATATTTGATCTTTTTCAATACATTTCATGATGTGTTTGACTAAAACCCATAGCAGAAAGGGCATATCTGACACCGAATAACCCCCGAGTCCTGCCTGCATTCAGAGTCAAACACCTGTGACAACTGCCTTTGATGCCCATTACTTCGCCATCTCCGCCTATTTTATCACGCTATGATGAGCGGGAAATATGCTCTCTGTAAAGTTGCCAAGTCCGATTTTGAATGGGGCGACCTCTCACTCCGTGTCCTGTTTTCTTCCACCAGCCCTCCCCACTTAAAAAGGAGGGGCCCGTTACTGGAGACGTAATCCCGGGGAGATGAGCGCTTGCACCAAAAGGGGAGATTGTCAGTCCGTAATCCTAGTTTATACCCTCCCTTTCCTCTGTCACGCTCTCTGCGCGGGTCGGCTCGCCAAATTGGGGCCCTATTCAGCAACTCTCATCACCTGTTTGCACTGCCTTGCCCTTTTGCAGCTCGCATTGTCTCTCGCTTCTCACCTACTTTAGCTGTCAGGACCGCAGACGGTTTTGTCCAGAAGGGCGCGGCCTGGGCTGGTGGGGGTGTCGTGTCCTGTCGATATGACCTACCCGCCATGCTGAGCTCCCAATCCATGACAATAGACTGCGTCTACCCTATGGGTTAGGGCAGTGGTTCTTAACTGGGCTATGTTAATAGCCTACTGGTAGCTCATCTCGACAAAGGTGTCCATCTCGACAGAAGAGGTGGCTCTGTATTTGATATCGATGCCTGAAAGATAAAGTTGCTTGCAAGTGAGACATCATGGAGTCCACAGGTTGCCAGCTTGCGGTTTAGTAGGTGCCACAAAATATAACCTTTAATCTTCTCTGCATCTCTTCTGTCAACCCCCTATAGTTCGTCTGTACTGTAATCATCGCGTGTGTGTGTGTGTGTGTGTGTGTGTGTGTGTGTGTGTGTGTGTGTGTGTGTGTGTGTGTGTGTGTGTGTGTGTGTGTGTGTGTGTGTGTGTGTGTGTGTGTGTGTGTGTGTGTGTGTGTGGGTGTGGGTGTGGGTGTGTGTGTGTGTGTGTTAATTATTGGGGTGAATGAGCATTCGCGGCAGATGTGTCATCTGGAGGACGTGCGCTAGCTTGAGCAATAAAAAGAAGGCTCGTAACGACTGTTGTGTTGTGTGTGCCAGCGCTTTGTGCCTTTTTAAGTCACCCTGGAGTGTGTTGATGGGAAGAGGGGGGGAGGCCATTGCATCACAGGCAGGAAGGAGTCATGTCCTTGTTTTTGAAATCACAGTGTACTGTACTCTCTTTGGACAAGCTGTGAGTAATTGTTTTGCCTCTTTTTTGTGTGCCCCCCCACACACATCCCCCACACACAACACCTTCTCTTTTTGACAACAACCCCCTCACTCAAACTCTCAACTCTCATCCTTTTTCCTTGTCTGTACTCCTGTTCATTTTTTTTGTCCACAACCCCCCTCCCTCTTTTTTTTCTCCCCCCCCCCTACACCACCACCCACCAATTCTGATCCCGTCCCCTTTTCTAGGGTTGCACGCGCTCAGACGGGCCTCGGGGACCGGCTCTCGATTGAGTGACGCGGAGGTGATGGATGTCATAACGGTGACCTTCGCCGACCTTCAGCAGGCCATGTCAGAGGTCAAACCCAGTGCCATGCGAGAGGTAGCCGTGGATGTCCCAAAGGTAGGCCAAACACAGTGCACAGGATACGGGCGCACACACACGCACACACACACACACACACACGCACAACCACATCACAGCCACATGCACATTGCGTGCACAACCACTGCACACAAGCATGCACACTCTCTTGCTTATCTTGTCTTGCTTATTGGTGAAACGTCAATACACGTTGCAAGGTTGATGTCCCAACAAATGATGACGCCGCACACACACATGCACACACACATACACCATTGACTCAAGCACACACGCTCTCATTCTGCCTTTCGGTGAAATATCGATAAGTGTAGCAAGGTGCTTTTTCAGAAGACCAACCTGAGACAGATGAGAGAGAGAGAGAGAGTGCGTCACCACGATGCATCATGCATGGATTCCTGCCGTCGCTGCGGCAACGTGCACAAACAAACAGCTCACAGTCGGCCAGCCAGAGCCAGAAGTGAGACAACACAACTCTCCCCGATTTCCATCCGATGAGCCCTAACAATGCAACGTCCCGCGGGGAGGAAAGAGAGGAAGTCACTGTTGGCAGACAAACACCCACAGGTGTCAACGCAAAGAATAGACGCGCTCGCTCACCCGTGTTGTTTGCCATCTTTTAATACACACGTTCTGTACACTTTGCAGGAAGAACTTATGCAAGGGGCGGCTGTTGGCGGCGACATTGGCAGACTGCCCCAGATTTTAAATAGACGACGTCTTTTGCATGTGTGTGATGCAGCCCCCCACCATGCACGCAAACATGAGCGTGTGCAGTCACACACAAACAGACACGCACGCACAAACACACCAGCTAGGCTGACTGTCTTGCACGTGTGTGATGTATCCGCCAACCATGAACACACACACACACACACACACACACACACACACACACACACACACACACACACACACACACACACACACACACACACACACACACACACACACACACACACACACACACACACACACACACACACACACACAGGGCACCTGGCAGCTTTGGCTGGGCCCAAGACAAAGTCGTCTGACAGCTTTGGCTGGGTCCAGGACAAAGTCGCCCCCCAGCCCAAGACATACAATACAATGAGGACCCAATTCCGTGCCCCGTCTCTCCCTGGGCCTGGGACAACTGTCCCCTTTGTCCCCCTTGTCGGCACCCCTGCACACACACCCAGTACATGCACACACACACACACACATACATGCACACAAACAACTAGGCCTGACAGTCCACCGGTACACAATTAAGCTGCCGAGATGTTTTGAGGTAGACATCTCACAGCCCTGTCTGCCTCCCCATCTGCTACCCATGATGATTCACACACTTAAGCAAGAGGTGCCTCATTTGTGGCGGACGGAGGAGGGAGGGAGGAAGGGAGTGGAGTGCAGTCATAGGTGTGCGTGCTTGGAGCAGGGGGATTAGAAGATGAAGGTCAGGGTTTTTTTGTTGGGTGTAAATAAGGAAGAGACGTGGGTTAGTGGGGGGTTTGTGAATGGGAGGTGACGGTTTGCAAATGGGATGAGGGGATATGAGGCGGGGGGTTAGAGTGATGTTGTGCGGTGAGGTGGATGGGTATTAGAAAACGAAGGTCAGGGTTTTCATTTGGGGGTGGGGGGGGGGGGGGGGTGTCGGTGAGGAAGAGAGGTGGCTTGGGGAGGGTAGGATGATGTGGTGGTGGTGGTCTTGGGGGTAAATTAGTAAGGGATAGGCTGGAGGGGGAGTGGGGAATTGGGACGTGATGTGGTGGTGAGGGGGGGTAATGAAGAGAGGGGTGGCTTGGAGGGTTGAGGTGATGGGGGAGTTATGGGGGAAGTTGTGGTGGGACTTTGGGGATGTTGTGGTGGGGGTATCAGTGCGACTCCAGGATGTTTTGGAGATTGCATGAGCGAGACATAACCTACAGGAAGAAGGGGCTCACATCATCCCCCCTTCCACCACCACCACCACCACCTCCTCCTCCTCTGCTGCTGCTGCTAATTGGAAACAGACGGGGCCGCAATGACGGGACCATCCTGGCCTGGACGCTACGGAGGAGATGGAGAGACAGGAGGGAGATGAAGAGAGAGAGATGGTTTGAGAGGGAGCGAGAGGGATGAGAAGAGAGTATGGAGAGAGACCAATGGAAAACGAGAGCAAAAGATGGAGAGAGAGAGAGAGAGAGAAGGGCCCTTTCGTTTCCTGCACTGCACTGAGCTCACCCTGAGACGCTGAGTTCTTTGCGGCCAGTTCCTGGAAACCCAAGAAGGGCTGCAGTAACCCCGGCACAGCTGAAGGGCTGGCCACAAAGGCTGACTTGATTATCTCCACATGAGTACAAACATTTGTTTCTAATCCATTTATATAAGAAACTTCCACTGGAGTCGGCCGCTGGAGCTGGAGGGAGGGAGGGAGGGAGGGAGAGAGAGAGAGAGAGAGAGAGAGAGAGAGAGAGAGAGAGAGAGAGAGAGGAGAGAGAGAGGGACAGAGAGAGAGAGAGACAGAGAGAGAGAGAGAGGAGAGAGAGAGGGACAGAGAGAGAGAGAGAGAGAGAGACAGAGAGAAGGGCCTCTGAGGCCGCAGCCTCTAATATTTTGATCTGGCAGCTGGACCTGCATGAGCTGAAGACCTTTTTAATATTTATTTTTCTCATGTTTCTTTTTTCTCTCTCTCTCTCTCTCTCTCTCTCTCTCTCTCTCTCTCTCTCTCTCTCTCTCCCCCCCACTTTCTCTTCCTCTCGCATCCCCTTCTCTTCCTCTCTTACTCCTCCTCTTTTTAAGAGATGGGGTCACCCTCTTCTCTTCCGCCATTCCCTCATCCGCTCCACCCCACCATCTCCTCATCCCCCCTTTCCCCCCATAACCGGTCCCCTCCACCCCACACTTCTCTCTGCAGTCAAAGCTTAGGGCAATGACAGGGCCCCTCCTAAAGTGCAGAAAACAACAGTAAAAGATAATAAGTAGGGGTCTTGCGAAAAGAGGGCAAACGTAAAAGAAAAAGAGGAAAAAAAAAGGAAAAGAAAAAAAAGATATGGCCTAGGTGTGATGCAGCGCATGCTTTTTAATTGTGGATCTGATGCGACCATGACAACAACTCAGACCGCACGCAACCATGCACGCACTCACACACACACACACACACTAATGCACACCACACACACAGGCGCACACTAGCTACAGTCAGTAGATGAAATGCTTGTAGGGCTGCGTGCTTGCGTGTGTGTGCGTGCGTGCGTGTGCGTGTGTGTGTGTGTGTGTGTGTGAGTGTGAGAGTGTGTGTGTGAGAGAGTGTGTGTGTGCGCGTGTGTGCATGCGTGCGTGCGTGCGTGCGGGACTCTAACGCACGTACGCATACTAACGCATGTACAGTCCAAATCAGTCATCACATTTTTTTCTGCACGACTCACCGCAGCGGATTAATCCATTTCCTCCTTCCTCCCAAGATCATCATCGGTCTGGCACTGGCCTCACTTTCACAGAAAAGAAATGAAAAAGGAATGAGGATATTCACCACACACACACACACACAGACACACAGACACAGACACACACACACACACACACACACACACACACACACACACACACACACACACACAGCTGCACTACCTCAGTAATGCATTCTGGACCATTGGTTCATCAGCAAGTGATCATTGGACATACCCAAACGCACAAGCATAACACACACACACACACGCACACACACACACACGCACACACACACACACACACACACACACACACACACACACACACACACACACACACACACACACACACACACACACACACACACACACACACACACACACATAAGCACACACATAAGCACACACATAAGCACACACAGCTGCACTACGTCAGTAATGCATTCTGGACCATTGGTTGATCAGCAAGTGATCATTGGACATACGCACATGCATAACACACACACACACACACACACACACACACACACACACACACACACACACACACACACACACACACACACACACACACACACAAGCACACAAGCACACACACATGCACACACATGCACACACTCATGCACACACATACGCACACACACACGCACGCACGCACACACAGACACACACACACACACACACACACACACATAAACACACACACACATAAACACACACACACACACACACACACACACACACACAGGCATACACAGAAGCGCACGCACACACAGGCCCATACCACATTGCACATCTGCTGAGCAGGGCAAGGTGCCTCTTACCAACCTGACTGATTTATATTCCTTAAGTCCTCCTTTGGATGTGGCTGTTGGACTGAGTTCCTGGATGTGTGTGTGTTTGCGAGTGTGAGTGATTGTGTGTGTATGGGTGTGCGTGGCTATATGTGTGTGTGTGCAGGACTTAGTTCATGGGTATGTGTATGGGTATTGTGAGGGATTGCTTCAGTGTTTGTGTGGGTGTTAGACTGTCTTCATAGGTATGTGTGTTTGTGCGTGTGTGCGTTCGTGTGTGTTTGCCTGCGTTCGTGTGTTTTGTGTGTGTGTGTGTTTGTGTGTGTGTGTATGTTTTGTGCATGTCAGAGATAGACACTGAGAAAGCCCAACCGAGGGGGAGTGCAAAAATGTGCGAGAGAGAGGGAGAGAGTACACTGTATGTATGTTTGAGTGAATGAGTGCTTAGATGTGTGTGTGTGTGTGTGTGTGTGTGTGTGTGTGTGTGTGTGTGTGTGTGTGTGTGTGTGTGTGTGTGTGTGTGTGTGTGTGTGTGTGTGTGTGTGTGTGTGTGTTTCCGTGCGTGTGTGTGTGTGTGTGTGTGTGTTTCCGTGCGTGTGTCTGTGTGTGTGTGTGTGTGTGTGTTTCCGTGCGTGTGTCTGTGTGTGTTTCCGTGCGTTCTCGCTTGTGTGATTGAATGCCTAGGTGCGTGTGCGCACACAGGCACTCTGGCACTGCGGTGAGCTGGCGGGCCCAGGATGCATTGCTGACTGACGGAGGGCCGGCCTGTACTGCCTGTTGAGGCGGCCTGTAAAACGTTCAGAGTGAGGGGGTATTTACAGTATGTGGCCCGCAGCCAGGTTTCCATTAGGTGCTTTAGCTCCCCGGAGACTGCAGCCAGCGGATGGATGGTGGCCTGGGATGCGTTAGCTCGGCAGAGGAGAGAGGTGGAGGTGGAGGTGGTGAGGGGTGGAGGTGGAGGTGGTGTGAAGAAAAGAGCAGATGAGTCCATTCAGGGTTATATCAAAGAAGTAGGACCTACAGGGAAATGCAATATGAACCAATGTAAAAAAAAACAACAGTAAAGCAATGTCAATGTGAAGTTGAATAGAGCCCCTGCATGGAGGGGGTGTGTGAAGTGTGAAGGTGGTGTGGACCCCGTAGCAGAGAAATCAAATCAAGTAAACTTTTGCACAAATGTTAAATTTGCATATTATGCGTTGCAAATGGATGTAAAAAGATGGGGCTCAGATGCTGCACAGAGAGAGGTGGAGGTGGTGTGGAGCCCAGTGGAGCGAAGACTCTGGATTATTACTGTGATCCATATTCATATCCCATCCATGTCATCCTCCAGAGCTGTGTATGATACCCACACAGCACACAAAAAGAGATGCACCCTCACCTTACCTAAGTCTGACCTGAGACCGCGGCCTATGTGGAATGAAGATGTATGCACGCACCTCGGCCTATTTGCGAGGTGTGCGGATGAGCAGCTAAGCCCTTACAGGAAAAGGAAAAAAAATCATGGGGAGGTGAGAGATGGCGGCGGGGGTGATGGTAGACATCCAGACAGGCACACTCCTCCTCTCCGGGTCTCTGTGGCTCCATGCTCGCGTTCGAGTGCGGCCGTGATTTAGTGTCGACGTGACGGTGCAGGAGGGGAAAAAAGGGGGGTGAAATATTGCAGCTGGGCTCCTGTGCTGTGCTGTGCTGTGCTGTGCTGTTTCGGCACGGCCAGGCGGTGCAATGGGGTGTTTTATAACTCCTAGCTGCTCTCACTTTAACCCCCTTTGGCTGTTGTCTCTCAGCACGTGAGGGAAGAAGGGAGGGAGGCGTCCAGAACAGGAGGGGATGGATGGATGGGAAGGATGGTTTATATGGGCTTTGACTGACAAATCAACACAATACTGTAATGGGATGAGGAGGAATCTGAATGTTGCATATACAGTATGTTGATGTATTTATGTTTGCTTGTCTAGCGGATGCATGGGTGTGTGTCATATCTTGTGATGTAGTGCTGGATATATTTATATTAAAAGTACCCTAGTTTTGCGTGCGTGTGTGTGTGTGTGTGTGTGTGTGTGCATGTGCATGTGCGTGAGTGTGTATGCGAGTGTGTGCGTATGGGTTGGGTTGGGTTGTTAATACACACTTTTATGTGTCCTTGGGAGTGTAGTCTACTCTTTATTTAGTGCACTTTATATGTATGTATGTATTTGGAGGCAAAGAAGCAGTCACACTCTTGCAAGTGTCCTAGCAACTCAGGTATGTCATATCCACTCATCCGCAAATCAAGCTCATAAAACAAGCCCACAAATCGCTCAGCTGTTCCAAAGTCACACAGCTCAGCCACCACCCTATTTTACCTTGCACATCCCACCTGCAGGGGTGTGTCTGATCGTACTTCAACATTTTATGCAGCTTGGAATGCTTTCTGCATGTGTAAGTTAGGATGCAAATGCATAAACATGTGACGCTTTGCCAAATCTTTATACTATAATTCAGTTTTAGGACACTCTAGCTTAGGGTTCAAATCCCTGTTTAACCAGAAAGGTAATGACTGAAGTGCCCTTGAGCAAGGCACCTAAGCCCACATTGCTCCAGGGACAGTAACCAACACACATGACGTACTTAAAAAAAGCCTCAACTAAATATAATGCTGTTTAAATTAACGTGTGAGCAAATCTCTCCTCTCCCACCCTACCCTCTTGCGTGGTCCTTGCAGGTGTGCTGGTCGGACGTGGGCGGGATGGCGGAGGTGAAGCTGAAACTGAAGCAGGCCGTGGAGTGGCCCCTGAGGCACCCCGAGGCCTTCCAGCGCATGGGCATCAAGCCCCCCAAGGGCGTGCTGTTGTACGGGCCGCCCGGCTGCTCCAAGACCATGATTGCCAAGGCCCTGGCCAACGAGAGCGGACTCAACTTCCTCGCCATCAAGGTGATTGATTTTTCTCACTTTCTCTTCTATGATTGGCTCCTTTTCTCTCTTCTCTCACTCCTTCCTTTACTTCTCTCTGTGTCATTGTGTATGCATGTTATACTTTTTCAATATTAAATTACATTTAGCAGACACTTAAATCTGAATCTGCTTTGAACACTGGACATAATCCACCACATGCAGTGTGTGCAGAATACAGGTTACACAGACATGGCCAGTTCAGTGCTGGTGAGTAGGGCAAGTTTGCTTGCCCAAACCTGGCGCAAGTTTGTTAGGATCTGGGCATGGATCCTCATGGCTCTCCATGTTGGATGTTGGATCTACTCAGCCAGACACGACTGAAAAGTGCTCTTCTTTGTTTATCATAGCGGAAGGGTTTTGTTGTGTGGCCGAGACTGAGAGACTTTGTGTGAGTGGCATTTGCTTCCGCGACTCTTTGTGTCACTGTGGGCGTCACTGTCTTGACACTTGAGTGAGCCTCTTTGACCTGACTCCCTGGCTTCCTCCACATGTACCACATCCATATGCATCTATCTCTCCCCAAAGACCCTACACATCATCTTTCAACACACCCCGTTATTGTCTGCTGCTCTACTTGAATGTGTCTGGCTAAAGGGGGGGGGTTACAATAATGACAGTCCATTGCATTCACTCAATTCAGCCGCTAATCTACACCAGATAGCTCCACACTGATACCGCAGTTACCAGGAAGGCATTCAGGAAGTGTTTGTTTCTACAGTCTTACAGCCACCCCTCCAGCCACACGCATGCACGCACGCACGCACGCACGTACGCGCACACACACACACACACACACACATATACACACAAACACACACATCTAGGAAGTGTATGTTTCTAAGGTCTATTACCCTCTCTCCCACCCAAGTTCACGCACGCATGCACGCGCACACACACATGTAAATATGCACACATGCGCGCGCGCACACACACACACACACACACACACAAATGTACACACACACACACACATTTAGGAAATGTAGGTCTAAGGCCTCTGTCATGTGCGTGCACACACCCACACACACACACACACACACACACACACACTCACACTCACACACACACTCACACACACTCGCGCACACACACACACACACACACACACACACACACACACACACACACACACACACACACACACACACACACACACACACACACACACATTCCCTCTTTGGGGCGGCAACTGACAGAGATTCAGGTCTCCTCACTTGACCCCTGTGACCTGGTGTTTGTCCTCTTCATTCATCACCCACTACTCCTCCCGACAGGCCTCAGCCTAAACTTCCGCACCCCCCACCCCCCCAACACACACACACACACACACACACACACACACACACACACACACACACACACACACACACACACACACACACACACACACACACACACACACACACACACCTCTACCCCTCCACATCTCTGGCTGTCAGAGCCCTGCCCCCTTGATGGAGATTGATCATCGTTGGGGACGGCCTGATTGTGGATTATTTTGATAGCTGTCGCCAGGCCCCGGCTCGGACAGTGACGGAGGCACTCAGTATGTCTGACCTGGGAGGGTCTGTGTGCATGGGTGAGTGGTAACGTGCATGCGTGCGTCTGCGTCTGTTTCAAAGAGAGAGAAAGAGAGTGTGTGTGTGCGCGTGTGCGCGCGCATGTGTGTTTGTGTGTGTGCAAACAGTAGCCGAGACTGCTGGTGCCACACACTGAAGTAGCTTTTTTTCCTTCTCGTACTAGGCAAAGCATTTTCCTGTGCTGTTTCACCCTTCACAAATACCCCACCAAAACATGTTTGTCTCGAAACAATGCCTGTATATTTTATAATCTATACAGAACAGTCAGTCAACGGTTTTAAAATAGCATGCTCCTGTACAAAGCTCGTCGCGAGTACCGGACACGTTTGTAGGACTGTAATAAATTATTATTTTTCTCGTAGTTGATATTTACGCGATTAATCCATTAGCTGTTTTGTCTATAAAATGTCTGAAAACAATGGGCGCAGGAACATCTCACAGGGCAAGATGGCGCCCCCTCAATGTCTTGTTTTGACTACGCCCAAAATACAACCAGCGTGCTATCAGGGAACTGAGAAACTGAAGAACGCTGCTTAAGCAAAAATCAAGAGTGTTCACATTTCAGATGCTGATAACAGCTGACTTTATCTCTGTCTTCTGTTTGTTGGATTTGGAATTGTAAGCCACTGATTCTTGAAGGTTTGGCAAAAACATGTCCCAGCTATAAAAGTCCTAATTTTGTCGGAATTAGCACTTTCCATGAACAAAATAAATACGCATTTGGAGGCGACATCTGACGGAGGAGACAGAAAGCTACTGAAGTTTTTTTTCAGTTTTACATGTTTTTACATGTTTTAAGAATATGCATACAATAGACTATATGTACAATTCTGTTGAATTATTAGAATACATTTTCACTTAAATACAAAAAACACATTTTTTTAACTTAACAAAATTAAAACCTGTTTTAGCCAGTCTTTCTCAAGAATCAGTGAAGCTCAATCAGTGAATTCTCTCGGGTATCAGATTGGCCACGCAATTGAGATTAGCGGAACATTTATTCCAAATTATTTGCACACCAATATTATTTCATAGATTATTTCATAGATGGGTCATTCTAGTGTTTCAACATCTCTGTCACATCTCTGTGTGTGTGCGTGCATTTATGTGCCTGTGTGTGTGTGTGACTGACTGCCACAGATTAAGGAACTGAAGGCTGGATCTGCTACTTCTGAAGGCCTGTAATTTAAGTGCGGAGATGTGAGAAGGTGGTGACTCGGGGGCATGTTGTGGTGCGGAGAAGTGTGTGTGTGTCTGTGTCTGTGTGTGTGGTGTGTCTGTGTGTATGTGTGCCTGTGTGTGTGTGTGTGTGTGTGTGTGTGCATGCATTTGGGGGATAGCAGGATAGCAGGGGGTTGTTAGGGGCAGGAAGTGAGTTTGACAATAGAGCGCATGTTTGTCTGCCTTAGAGGGAGGGAGGGTGTCACACAGTGTTGCCCCCAACCACTGATCCCTTCCTTCTTTGTCCTCTTCTGTCTTGTCTCTTCATCCTTCTGTCCATCCCTCTCTCTGTCTGCCTGTCTGTCTGTCTGTCTGTCTGTCTGTCTGTCTGTCTGTCTGTCTGTCTGTCTGTCTGTCTGTCTGTCTGTCTGTCTGTCTGTCTGTCTGTCTGTCTGACTGTCTGACTGTCTTCTTTGTTGTATCTTGCATACATTCACTTCTTCCCTCATTTGGTGTACCATTCACATTTTCATTTGAATTCTGTCTCTGTCTCTGTCTCTGTCTCTGTCTATGTCTCTGTCTCTGTCTCTGTCTCTGTCTATGCCTCTCTCTCTCTCTCTCTCTCTCTCTCTCTCTCTCTCTCTCTCTCTCTCTCTCTCTCTCTCTCTCTCTCTCTCTCTCTCTCTCTCTCTCTCTCTCTCTCTCTATCTATCTATCTATCTAACTCTGAGTACCTATCTGTCACCCCCCTCTCTCTCTCTGAATACCTATCTCTCTCTGAATACCTCTCTCTCTCTCTCTCTCTCTCTCTCTCTCTCTCTCTGTCTCTCTCTGTCTGTCTCCCTGTCTGTCTCCCTGTCTGTCTGTCTCTGTCTCTGTCTCTCTCTCTCTCTCTCTCTCTCTCTCTCTCTCTCATTCTCTTTCTTTTTCTTCCCCTTTCCCCCTCTCTGCTTTATCCAACCATCCTCCTTTAATCTATCTGGGGTTCTTGGCAGCCATTCAGCCTCTCCCTCAGCATGGCTCTGTTCAGTGGTTTGTTTTTAATTTCTGTTGAATGTCTTTCCTCCTTTTCCTCCCCTCTCTCTCTCTCTCTCTCTCTCTCTCTCTCTCTGTCTCTCTCTATCTCTCTCTCTCTCTCTCTCTCTCTCTCTCTCTCTCTCTCTTTCTTTCTTTCTTTCTTTCTTTCTTTCTTTCTTTCTTTCTTTCTTTCTTTCTGTCTTTCTTCCTTTCTCGCTCCTCTTTTTTCTTCCCTCCCTTCCTTCCTGTTGAGGTAAGCGAGGCAGTGCTTGCCAGCAGGTAACCCTGTTTTTAATGAAAACTAATGAGACTTGATTAGCGCCAAAAGCCCAAAAAAAGAAGAAGCCCGGGTTATTATTCCTCCATCTCTCTCCTGGGCCGCTTGATTCATTTTCTCGTTATGGTAATCAGGACTTGGCCCAGCTTTCTCCTCCGCATTGGTGTCTTGTGCATTCATAGTCCTCCATTTGTTAGGAAAACCCTGTACTGTTTAGGGCTGTAGCGATATTGTATCGAACCGAGAAATCGTGATACACAGAGTCACGATATTGTATCGCGATACAAGGAGGCAGTATCGTGATACGCCCTTTCAAAGTTTTGTTAACCATCAGTCAAGAAAACAATCACATAACAGGAAGTTATAGTGCTCCCAAGCTTCAAATCATCATCACTATTATATTTAAAGTTTTTCAAATTATTAGTAGCCTCTTGTAACCTATTCTACCTATAAACCATCATCGTTTTTATTCATGATTTTATTTTATAATGTTGGCAACTGAGAAATCATGGGGTGTTTCGAACCGTAGGTTAAAGATTGTGATACGAACCGAATCGTGAGTTGAGTGTATCGTTACAGCCCTAGTACTGTTCCTTCAGCCCCGCTTTCTTCTCTCTTTAACAAGTAGTAGTGGAGTGATAAAATGCTTTTCCTCTCCTGTTTTTTTCTTCCTTTTGGTTTGATTTTTTAGGGCCCAGAGTTGCTGAGCAAATACGTTGGGGAGTCGGAGAGAGCTGTTCGAGAAGTGAGTATGCTAGGGAACATCCACTGGCTAATGTCCTTGGCCCAGCCAACACACTGGTTTCACTCTAGTCACTAATCACTAGAGTCTAGTGTATGGGTGTACAGTATCTTTAAGTCAGGAGCTAGTTCATTAATAAAGCAGCTGAAGAAAAACCTTAAAACAATCTGTTGTACCTCATAATTGGCCTGCGCCCACCCATACTCCCTGTACCTCATAATTGGCCTGCGCCCACCCATACTCCCTGTGACACATTTTGTAAGTCAGTCTGACCAATTTCAGATTCACCTCAAAATGATGGCCAATTAAAAAATCCAACGGCTCAATGGTGTGGGCCTAAGGCGAAGACACACCATTTATGTCATGGGTCATTGATTGTCATGGGTCATTGATTCTCTGAATGTTGTTGAATTACCCCTGAATTTTTACATTTATACTGTATATTAATGGTGTATGTGGGCTAACTGTTGTACACATTTGAAATGATCTCACATCCCAAATAAAATGACCCCACAGCCCAGAGTTTGACTTGCCTGGTTACCACCAGACCTAATCACAAGTGAGATCAGATCGAAATGATTGTGTAGAACTAAAGGCAGTATTGGAGTTCCCAGGCTAGAGTTTGGCATCACTGGTATAGCAGCTTAGCCGGTCCAAACCCACCAGAGTCTTGTAGTTGTGACAGCCACACTACCGCATAGCAATATGGAACAACACAAAACTGAATAGCAATTTTCTATATTTTTCTTGGGGAATAACTAAATTTAGACATTTGTTGGAAAAAAATGATTTCGGCTGCTGTTTGACATGTTTTCAATTTGACACATGGGCCCTTTGCAAAAGAAGATAGCTCCTGCCATTTCTAAATAAGTGGTTTCGCATCACATCTCTTGACCCAAACAAGATCAGATAGAGAAAATGATGTCATGGCCTTTGTGTTGGTGGTCTGAAACGAACTCCATTGTTCGTGAATATTTTGTGTATGCATATGCATGTGTGCAAGTCCGTGTTGTGTAACTTGTTGTGGTACGTTTTCGCGTGACCGAGGTCTCAAGACGTATTTTGGTGGCAGGTTTTCAGGAAGGCCAGGGCAGTCGCCCCATCCATTGTCTTCTTTGATGAGATCGATGCTCTGGCCGCCGAGAGAGGAAGGTAGGTTTATGTTGTTTTTCTTTTTCCTTTTTTTCTGCACCCCACAGCTGTTCTCACACACACAGCAGAGGAATTAAATGAATGCCTGAAAAATTGTTGTCTCAAAACAAGTGTGTTATTTTTTCCATGAAATAATACGTGGCAGTCTGGTAGCATTCTCATGCACACGCACACACTCACGCACACACACACACACACACAGTTGTACACATTGCCTCATCCAGTCTGGACAGGATATTCCTGTATTGGAATATGTTATATGGAACACAGCATGCGTGTGCACATTGTCTCTTTCCATCTCTCTCTCACACACACACACACACACACACACACACACACACACACACACACACACACACACACACACACACACACACACACACACACACACACACACACACACACACACACACACACACACACACACACAGGCTTTAGGAGAGGATATGGTCTGGGATGGCACTAAGAACATCTGTGCCTTGAAAAAAGTTTGTGTGTGTGCGTGCTTGCACAGATATGTGAGCGTGTGTATGTGTGTGTGTCTGTCTGTTTGGGAGGGGGTGAAGGGTGGATTTTGGGAGGAGGGTGGGGGGGTGGACTAGCGTCCGGTGGCACACAAGTGGTTCATTGTGCGCTGGACAGCAGATGGGGGAGAGCAGTATGAAGCGTGGTTCCTGGTAAGCCCCCACTGCAACTCAATGGACAAGGAGGAGGAGTAAAAGTCACTGCTAGATCCCTCCAACCCATCCACACCCCCCAGCTGCCCATTGGTCACGGTCTTGTCTCAGCCGTGGCCATCGCAGCAGAGAGAGTGGACGAAATCCCATCAGAATCCTGTTTTTTTTTCATCTCCTTGTTTACCCCCTCTGTGTTCTTTCCCCTCAGGGCCTTTTTTTTCTTTTCCTGTTTTGGAGAGAAAAAAAATACTTTCCACTTCTTATAGTAAATGAAGGAACATTTATTTTCTGTCTGTGGTGGTGGAAGTAATAAATGGGCTTCATTGGTTAGAAGTGGCCAATTAGATGAATTAATCAAAGTGCCTCATTTGTAAAAAAGTAAGCCGTACTGTTGACAGGAAATGGGCACTGAGGGTATGATTGAAGGGACAACACACGTTTTTGCATTTTTTTTTTCTTTCTTTCTTTTTTCATTTTTTCCTCGCCTGCGCATTCTTGCCTGACAACAGACGCCCTCTAAATCTTCTGCTGCACCTACTGTATATACTGTGGCAGCTGAGTGCACGTTTGTTCATTAATCCCAAATGGGCTTTTGTCAGTGACTGGACACCACCCCCCCCCCAACACATGCCACTGACGTGCAGTTTTATTGGGCCGTCATCAAGATGGCTGATTCTCCCCCCTCCTCTAGCTCACAAGGACATAAGTTAGTGACACGTCAGGAGAGATTCAGTCAGGGAACAGAGGAGGAAGAGAGAGGAAAGGGAAGGCTAGAGAGGAGCAAATGGAAAGAGAGGTGCAGGGAGATTGAAAGAGAATGAGATTGCACAAGACAGATACTGAAGGAGAAAGACAAGGGGGTAAAGACAGGGTTAGGACGAAGGGAGTGGGGGTGGGGTAAAACTGCTCTTGTGTACTTGCTTGCCCCATGGCAGCTAAGTTGTTGGAAACTGTCTCGATGTGTGTGAGATGCAGTGACAGATTTGTTTGGACGATTGCGAGATATAAAGAGAGATAAAGTAATTTTAGAGTCCATCGTAGCACAACACAACATTACAATCTGCTCCACCGCACGTCACTTCACCCTGTCCTATGTGTGCCGTTCGAGCGAACATCATCCGTCGAGGACGTGTGTTGCAAGAGAACGCCCTTGAGTGACAGACGAACCCCCGGCTCTCTCCATCTCCGGGGCCCTCGCATTTTTGCAATTGTTGGGAGTCAGCCCTCGGAGGAAAAGGGGGAGAGAGAGAGAGAGAGAG
>NC_085879.1:1320000-1340000 GCF_034702125.1 Engraulis encrasicolus
ACGGCATCTGAAGAGCTAGCAGCAGAATCTGGTCACCCTCACCCTCAGCCTCACCCTCACTGCGTGTGTGTGTGCATGTGTGTGTGCGTGTGTGTGTGTGCGCGCGCGCATGTGTGTTTTACAGCCCTTTACCACACGACTAGTGTGCCGCTTGCGTGCGTGCGTGTGTGTGTGTGACCGCATATGTGTGAATTAGGTAATGGCATCATTCTCAGATTTATTATTTGACAGATGTAATCGCTGTTGACATCTTGGCATGACTCTTTTTTCCTCTTCCTCACCTGCTCGAACATGCTTGCTTGAACAAACCAAAAAAAGGGTAGAGCTCATCGAAACAGTGGCACTTTGAATCAAGGACGTTTATTTATTAGATGATCACGTGGAATGACAAAGAAGATTGATGCAAACATGGAAAGACAAACAAAACATTGGCCAGTGGCGGAAAGTTGTGCTGATGTTGATCGATGTAGGTACATGAAGAGAAACCGACCTGATACTGTGAACTCTATTAACATCTGAATGCGCTACAAGATCAACGTAGAGAGAGAGAGAGAGAGAGAGAGAGAGAGAGAGAGAGAGAGAGAGAGAGAGAGAGAGAGAGAGAGAGAGAGAGAGAGAACTAGAGAGAGAGAGACCTTCTCCTGTGAACTCTTTGAACATCTATATCCAGTAGGATGATAAAAGGACACCAGAGATTGATTGAGAATCAATTGATTCAGACATGGACAGACGACACAACAGAGTGGGAAAGTTGGGCAGGGGGATATACAAACGTAAAAGGCATAGAGAGACAAATAGAAAGAGGGCCTGTTTCCTGTGACCCCCTTGGAGCATCTGAATCTACTCAGGCCTCTAACGCTGTAAAGTTTTCTAAGCCCCCCTCCACTCCCCTCCTGCTTTGTTGCCCCGGGTCCCTTCCTATTGCCCTAATAACATTGTCCCGTCTTTGACCCCGGGGGCCATGGCAGTTGGTCAGTGGCACCAGGATATTTACTCAGGCTGCGACAAGGAGGAAGAGGTGTCGCCTCGTTGCCACGGCAGCTGTCCATCATACACACACACACACACACACACACACACACACACACACACACACACACACACACACACACACACACACACACACACACACACACACACACACACACACACACACACACACACACACACACACACACACCCTCCCACTCACCCCCACCCCATTGGCCCACACACTAACAGACCCTGTCCACCCACCCACCACCTTTAACTCCACACCACCCCCAACGTCGCAAAAACGGAGTGGGTCCATTTGGTCTGAGGCTGTCAACAAAACAGTGTCGGCCCAGACTGTCGGCAAACAAAACGAGTGTCACCTTCGCGCCCCAAGTCTCACCCACTCACCACACCACAGCAAACTCCACCCCCTCAATGCGCGAGCACACACACGCGCGCGCGCGCACACGCACTCAGGCACACACACACACACACACACACACAGATAAGCAAATCAGGCTCTAATTGCATCATTTATTTATTAGCCACCATTGAGTGCATTTAATTATCATATAATGTTATTGTCATTAATTAAATTATAAATAATCAAGGTACCAGCTCTTTCAGACACATCCTATGGTGATGTCATTTTAAGTATGCCTGCCTTAATGTCCAGTTACATTAATGAAACATTTAATCTGTATTTAGCCCATCCAAATGTGTGGTGGATGCACACACACACACACAGTCCCACACACGATGATGATAACAATGATAATAGTGGCTTTGCATTGCATGTCCAGTGCCATGTAGCTCAATGTTCTACAGTAGTTTGTAGAGGGATACAAGACTGAAATACAGCACAAGCTTTGGCAAGTCTGCCTGTAATGCCTGCCATGTGTCTATGTACAGGACAGTGCTTCATGCCTAGCTGGTTCCATACAGCATTACTCCACTCAGTGGGCTGCGATATGGATGTGACTGCATGATGGCTCAATTATACAACTGTGTTCTTATTTTATTGACACCATGTGGGGGAAACGGCTTAGGCTCGTCTGGGGGCGACTACGGACAGCTCAGCAAATTTACCCACCGTGTGTGTGTGTTGTGTGTTGTGTGTGTGTGTGTGTGTGTGTGTGTGTGTGTGTGTGTGTGTGTGTGTGTGTGTGTGTGTGTGTGTGTGTGTGTGTGTGTGTGTGTGTGTGTGTGTGTGTGTGTGTGTGTGTGTGTGTGTTGTGTGTTGTGTGTGTGTGTGTGTGTTTGAGTGCGTGCGTTTGTGTGTTTGTGTCTGTGTGTGTGTGAATACTGTATCTCTGTATATGTGTGTGTGTATGTTTCACTTGTATGTGTTTTGATTCACTTGCGTGTGTTTTGCTTGTGTGTGAGAGAGAGAACTGTATGTATGTACCGCTGAATGGATACTATTTTTGTGCATACATGCTCAGGCTTTTTGTTTGGGGGGTTGTAGAATGCCATTTGTAATTGTTGCCATATGTAATTTGGTTTGTTTAGAACTAGTGTGCCTCTTATCAGATGTGTGAAACGCGTGCGTGCGTGTGTGTGTGCATGCGTACGCGTTTCTCAGGTGGTTGGAGTATGCGTGTGTGTGATTCAGAGCTGACACGTGTAACTTCAGCAACTGAAATTTGGATCACTAGCAGCAGGTGGCGCCAAATCAGACTCCCAAATTCTCTCAGATCAAAGCAGCAGCAAACACATTTTTCCTCTCCAAAAGCACATTACATTGAGGACTGTCAGTATTATATTTGCACAGGGAAACACAACACCATTAGCAATTTGGGTTTTTCAGATCACTAATTTGGGTTTCAATAAGGAAGGCCAGGAAAGGTGATGAAAGATAGTAGGTCAGAATAAGAGTTGTTTGTTTCAAGGTGTATGCTCTTGGTTTAAACTCCAAGAGGTCAAGGTGGGACATCAGACTGGTCTTTGAGTCGCTTCCATGTTATGGCACTGTGAAAAAATGTGCATGTTTTGCTTTTAATCCCTGGTCTGATAATTGCTGGTTTCCAAGAACAGAGCACTATTTAAAGGCTACAAATGGACACCAGGGCCTCTGGTCTTTGTAAGTCTGAATTTTCCACACATGATTGCGAAATTGTGGAATCTGACCTTCTTGACCTCAAAAGTCTCAGTATCCTTCCAAATAACTGTTGAGTGGATGAGAGTAAAAGGAAAGAAAATGGAGTGAAGGTCTTGTGTTTTCTTTCGTAAAACAAGAAGATTTAACCTAATTGCTGACCTCGGAGTGGTATTTACAAAGATGTAAAACATTTCTTGTCATGACTAAGGATGAGCAAAGGGTTAGATGAAGGTCACCACAAGGCAGCCTAGCCTTTGAGAGGTTAGTCTTGCGGAAGGCACCACCACCACCACCACCATTAATGCTGGTCATCTCTGTGAGAGCCTGTTTTGGAGTTTTCTAGCCTGGTAGACTCTAACATGAAATGAATGATATTGCACTGCACCATTAGCAAAGCTGAAGATTAGACAGATTTCATGTCCCTATCACAGTTATCTACCTGATGCTAAACTAGACCAATAATTTATAAAAGGAGTTTGTGTAGTTGACTACGCTTGGACTTCTGTTTTTCACCAACAAAGCTTGTGTGCCTTTCAATGGACATCTGACAGTGTTTCTTTGGAAATAGCCATGATGTTATTTGGCTCTAATTGCAACCAAAAAAAAGACCAAGCTGTAATTAGTGGTTCCCTCGATAAACATACAAGCATTAGCTTTTTATTAATACACACAAAGGTAGCATTTACACAGCCTGGGTGGGTGAAGCCTCTGGAAGATAAGTCTGCAGCTTCTCGGAAACTATTCAACCACTCGGTGGATGTGTTTTTTTTTACTAGGTTTAAAAACCACTAGCCTTGGGTCATTTAATCCTTCGTGAACATTGTGGTTTGTAGTTGCTTCCTAGTAGGTGTAAGTCATACATGCTTTTCAGCTGCCCATACAGGATTGCTTTGATTCTGTAGTTTTATATTCCAGTTATTTTCCAGAGTTTTTGTTTGTGGTTCTGTATATGTTTTTTGCTAAGCTGACCACATTTGCATCATCTGTCTTGTATCCGAAAGCCATTAGTTTGTCACTTACTTCACCATATTCTTAAAGGAAAACCCCATCCTTTCATCTGTTGTTCAAAGAGCAGGTTAAGACTCAGAGAGGGATATCAGCATCTTGTAAAATGTTTGGGTCGTTTCAGATACATGGCCTAGGCCAGATGTCATCTCACTCCAGTAAAAAAGTTGGATTTAATGGCTGAACCACCAACAAAGCATTGATAGTGAATTACTATGTCACAGGGCATGAGCTGGTTTCCCTTTTGATTTCCTTGAGTAAGGTCGCCTGGCTAACACAGCAGACCTCAGTGTTCACCAGTCAGAAATAGTCAAGAAAAACAGATAAAGATGGCACTGCTGCTGACTAACCGTCTAGTTTTGTGTAAATGAATGTGCTGTGTCTAGAAGGACCCCCCCCAGGCCGCAATTGCTTTGCTTTTAGGGAAAATAATCGCATCATTTGAGTCATCCCTCGCATTCTCAGACAAGTTTTGGTGCCCTTCACTCTTCAAAGTGTGCAGGCAGTCTGGGGCCTGGTTGGTTGTTGAGTCTTGGGCCTCTTTCAGTCTTCAGTCTTTGAACTGCGACCAGATCCTTTGGAGAAGCCTGAACGTTCTCTCCATCGACACCTGATCCCTGGCTTTGGCGAGACGAAAGGCTCTCACGTTCAAGAGTCTTGTCAGTATTTTCTCTGCTAGTCTTATCATGCATTTTCTGGGGCCGAGAGAGCTCAAGAATGAACATTCTTCGGTAATGGAAATGTACACATAGGCGCACACACGAGGCTTATGACATTACGTTACTACGTAAGGCGTGACGTGCGATATTGTCCTTGTTTGGGCTAAATGGCCAAATAATTGCACCCGATATTGTGGCTGTCTTACTGAGTTTGTATCGGAAGTCCTTATCTTGCCAGACACAGAGAGAGGGGGAGAGGTGGGGGGAGGACAGAAGGAGATGTGCCACATCCTGAGCCAGATCTCCCTGGGAGATTATCCCAGCACTGAGAACATTTTTCCATCCATGAAATTTCCCGTAAATCTTTTCAAAATTGTTGGATATCACCGTTATCCGAGTCCTTATCAGGATGTTACAAGGGCTTGTGTGGTCTATTAGTGCTGTGCAAAGGGGCATATAAAAATGTGCCGCCTACTGATCCGTCTCTCCTCATTTTTCCTACCTTTTCCCTTTCGGCCTCTTCCTTTCTTTCTTTCGAGACGCTTCACCTATTTCTAATTTTCCTACCTTTTCTCTATCTGTCTCTTTCCTTTTTGCTTTCCTTTTAGTCCTTTCTTTCCTTCTAGACGCTTCACCCACTTCACCCATTCATTTGAACGTTTTATATATACTTATTTTTTTATTTATATATTCTCTGGGTCTTTATGCTTTAGCCTTGTGGATTTGTGGAGCTACTTTACGCACAGTGGCAAAGAAAACAACAGGCAGATCAGCTCCCCAAGGGGCAGGCCTGTGTGTGTGTGTGTGTGTGTGTGTGTGTGTGTGTGTGTGTGTGTGTGTGTGTGTGTGTGTGTGTGTGTGTGTGTGTGTGTGTGTGTGTGTGTGTGTGTGTGTGTGTGTGTGTGTGTGTGTGTGTGTGTGTGTGTGTGTGTGTGTGTGTGTGTCGGCCTGGCTGTGTCTCTCTGTCTGTCTGTCTGTCTGTGTGTGTGTGTGTGTGTGTGTGTGTGTGTGTGTGTGTGTGTGTGTGTGTGTGTGTGTGTGTGTGTGTGTGTGTGTGTGTGTGTGTGTGTGTGTGTGTGTGTGTGTGTTTTCAGGTAACGGGATAGCAGCAGGGGAGGGATGGGATCCGGGAGTGGGGATTGGCGAAGAATCCCCAGGCAAGTATCGAACTTCAAGCGCCGTATTAGTGTCGAATTCCACAAAAGTGCATCTTAGAACGCTCTCTCCCTCTCTGTCTGTCTTTCTCCTGCTGCCTCTCTCTCTCTCTCTCTCTCTCTCTCTCTCTCTCTCTCTCTCTCTCTCTCTCTCTCTCTCTTCTCTCTCTCTCTCTCTCTCTTTCTCTCTCTCTCTCTCTCTCTCTCTCTCTCTCTCTCTCTCTCTCTCTCTCTCTCTCTCTCACTATATCTGTCTTTCAGAGAGTGGCTTCAAACAAATCAACAACACAGATAATCAACTGGGTTCAAATACACAGCCGTCCCCCCAAACCAGCCTAGCACCATTATGGGTCTGCTTTGAAAAGAAAATGACTTGAAAATGGAAACAATTTAGGGAATTAAAGAACCGACGTGCATGTCCTGGCCAGTGCACTCAAAATGCGTGCAAAGCAGCTTCACTCAAAAATTCTGTGAGATTTCTATAGAGGGAGCTTTCTTCTTTTTCTCTCTCTGTTTTATTAGTAAACAACTGCAGATATCAAATACGTAAAGCATAGCAAATTCCTGCAATAGCTCTTTTTTTCCCCTCTGCTCAAATATTTCCAGTCATAACACATCTGAGAAAATTGGAGATTGTATTTTGTCTGTTAATAGTGAATAGAGTTGAGAGCACAGGCTCTGTTCATCTAGCTCAGCAAGACGGGCTTAGATCATACAAAAGATAAGCCTCTGCAGAGACGCAGATGCACACACACACACACACACACACACACACACACACACACACACACACACACACACACACACACACACACACACACACACACACACACACACACACACACACACACACACACACACACACACACACACACACACATACATACACACAAATAGGACTTCCGCTGCTTGGCTCATGTGTTTTGGTGGGGGAGAAAAAGGGATAGAAAGATAGAGGGAGGGAAAGAGAGGGAGAGAGAAAGAGCAAGAGCAGGAAATGAGGGCCCTTTGTGTAGCGATACCTGGCAGACAGAGTCAGCATGTGTCGTCTTGCCTCTTGGCGAGCGCAGACCACCAGGCCCTTGGAATGCCTTCGGTCCAGGAAATCTGCTTTATTCTCTGTAATGCCGCGGCCAAAGCCCTGTGCAATCCCAGTCGAGCCCCAGTCGTAGCCCCATCGACTCCCCTTCAAGCAGGCCTACTGCCAGGGCCTACAAGCAGACAAAAGCACCGCGTTTGGGGGTAGTGGTGGAGCAGCAGACTGGTGTAGAAGCTCTGTAAGAAGCACTGTAGCATCAGATGCTTAACCTTGGCCTGGGTAAGAGATAGAGAAACCCCCCACGCCCTCATCCCCACAATCAGCTCACGAGACACAGAAGACAGGCAAGTTTTTAAGTGGGCACAGAGCTGCACATTGTGCATTCATTGCCACTACAAGATGAACAGTGAGCATCTGTTGGGAGTGTTTAAAAAAATAAAAAAAACACTCATACATTTAGATAAGCTTGTATTAGCAAATGAACAGGGTGTACCTTTTGTTAGAGGGGGGGGGGGGACCTAGCAGGTGCTCGATCGTTGGACATGTACAGTAGGCGGATGAGAGGAAGAACATGGGATGCGATGAGATGAGGTGAGGTGAGGGGGGTGGAATGGAGGATACTAGTCTGCAACATTATACCTGCGAATTCTCCCAATGCAGTCGGCAACAGCAGATGGGGTCGGGGGCATCATTCTTCACCTGCGAAGACCCATTCTTTTCGGCCCTCCGTGGCCCGTTCCAGGGGAAGCCACCTCCGCCTGGCTGCGGAGGAAGAATGCCCCCATTGTGCTGCCCACCAAGCCCCCAGGAGTGCCACACTCCTCCGCCGGCGATCCTGACACCACATTAAGAGGTGCTTACAGGTGGATTATGTGTAAGTTTTCAGGATTTGCAGCATGAGGATGAGGGAAGGGGTAGAAAAAAAGGGACTATTCACTTTAGGCTTTGAAACATTCAAGAGGTTTCATGGGTTGGTGTCTGAAAGGAGGCGAGAACAAAAAAGAAAAACAAGACAACAATTCTGTACGGCTGCCAAGAAAACAAATGAGCTTTTATCAAGGGGGGTAAGAATAGTCATGTAGCATGCATGTAAGGAAGCTAGCTAGTATGGCAATCCATACCCTCGTCTGGCAAGAGCTCTCATCAGCAGGACTCGGGTTACCCATAGGGGAGCGAGTTGAAACCAGTTCCTCCTCCCTTCGCTTTTGTGTCCTGTCAGGACTGGATATTAGCTCCATATCTTAGGTCCGCTCTCTGACACTCATCCCTGACACCCAGTATCCCTGTTTTTTGCTGAATCATCTTTAACCCAAAACATGATATGGCCGAGTGGCCATAGGCCTTATTGGCCGTATATGTTTTAGCTCTCTTTGCTTTTGTTCATTTCTCCTCTCTGAGCCACTGTATTGTCAGATTCTCACTATGAGTTCCTGTGAAGTTCAGATTGGCATCTCTTAACGGCGGGCAAATGGTCGTCATGCGTTGAGTTAAGAGTTTATTTACCCTGCTTTCAAGCCTCTTGTGGATTTCTTTTGTGGCTCCCAACCAATAGACTTTTTCCCCCCAAATGAATCCCCTCCCTGCCTTCTCTCTTCTATGAGTGGGTAGTTTCCTTTTGCGAAAGCCTAGTGGAGCCGGACCACCATTGGAAAATCTGTTAGTTAGTTGCTGCCTGAGGCTCCGGAGATGGCAGAGAAACAAACAATGTCTGGCCTTCCAGTAGCAAACAGTGAAAACAGACCTCTGAGATTTCTCACTCTCTTTATCCATCTCTCTCTCTCTCTCTCTCTCTCTCTCTCTCTCTCTCGCTCTCTCTCTCTCTCTCTCTCTCTCTCTCTCTCTCTCTCGCTCTCTCTCTCTCTCTCTCTCTCTCTCTCTCTCTCTCTGTCTGTCTGTCTCTCTCTCTCTCTGTCTCTCTGTCCCCAATTTTATGCATGTCCCTCTGTCTGTCAGTCTTTTCCACTATCTTTCTCAGAGTTTCTCAGCATGCACGTAAATAGACTAAAGAGGTTATGTTGTTAGCGGATGTGGTGCAAGTCCTTTAGGGGAATTACGAGGGGTAGAGGGAGGAGTGTGGTTTTGCTGTGTTTTCTAAACAACTCGCAATAATTCTGCAAAAATGATCTCGTCGCACAGTCGATTGGATGTTGTGGTATGGTACAAGTGCAAGATAGAAGAGGTCTCCGCAAAAAGAACAAGAAATGTTCAGATTTTACAGTAGACCTCTTTCTTCTTCTTCTTCTTCTTCTTCTTCTTCTTCTTCTTCTTCTTCTTCTTCTTCTTCTTCTTCTTCTTCTTCTTCTTCTTCTTCTTCTTCTTTCTTCTCTTCTTCTTCTTCTTCTTCTTCTTCTTCTTCTTCTTCTTCTTCTTCTTCTTCTTCTTCTTCTTCTTCTTCTTCTTCTTCTTCTTCTTCTTCTTCTTCTTCTTCTTCTAGCCATGGGGGAGACTGTGAGTGTTTTTGATCTCTGATTGGCAAATGATTTAAGTGTGACAGGAAGTCTCACACAAGTCAGAGTGGGTGGAACCGGCTGCCCCTGTTCGAGCCGACAGCCGCCCTTGCGAGATCCCTCTTGCGTGTATTTATCGGCTGGAAGAGGGGCGGCGGGGTCCTCCGTCCCTAAATCCTGGGCCTGCCTGAGAAATGGAAGCGTTTCAGATGCTTGAACTGTCCTCCGGGGCAGACCCATAACTAATCTTTTTCATCTCCGGTCGCTGGGAGGGAGAAAGCAGAGAGGCGGTCCCTCCTCCAAAATTTCTGCCTCTGTTAAATAGATCACCTTGGGGGGATGCAGCAGCTCCCCTTACCTTCCCTACTCGCCCCTTTCCTAGTCCCAAACTTCCAGCCCCCTTTACACCCCTTTGCCTCTCTCTGCCTCTTCTTTTCTCTCTTCCCTCTTTTCTGCTTCCCTCCTTCCCTCTGTCTTTCCCTCCCCCTACTTCCTCTCTTCCACCATTTCTCCCTCCTTCCCATCCTCCCTCCTCCTTCGCTCCCTGGCTCCCAATCCTCCTTCTGTCTTCTTAACTGGGCTGCCTTCCCCTTTCTGTCTGCCTCTCCTTCTTTTTTCCTCCCGCCCTCCCCTCCTCTCTCCTTCCCTCCCCTCTCCTTCCCTCCCTCTTTCCCTCCCTCCCTCTCTCCCTCCTGTCCTCTCTCGCTGGGCTGCCTTCCCCTTTGGCTTTCCCCTTTTCCTTCCTTCCTCAATTCCTCCACTAATAGCTCCCTTGTTCCTGCCGAGCGGGAGCAGCCAGTGCGGCGGTCATTGGGGGGAAGCTTCATTAGAGGGCTGGGTAATTGTAAACAGGCAGGGAGGCAGCAGCAGCAGCAGCAGCAGCGGCAGATCTTAATGTCCAGACCAGTCACGGGCTCATGGTCTGGTCAGGGGCAAGAATTTTGAATTCTGATTATTTGCCTCTTTTGCTATTCCATTCCCCTTTTTTCCCCCAATACAACATAATATTCGTTCTTTTCTTTCTTTCTTTCTTTCTTTCTTTCTTTCTTTCTTTCTTTCTTTCTTTCTTTCTTTCTTTCTTTCTTTCTTTCTTTCTTTCTTTCTTTCTTTCGTTTGAGTTTGTTCTTCGCATGTCTCATACTTCACCATTATGTGTGTATAAATAGCACTAGGAATATTGTGTTGAAAAGGCCCTAATGGTTTAACGGTGCATTGTGATATTCAGGATTAAGTGTCTGATTTGATACTGAGGTTGGAGTTGATGAAGAAAATGAGGGACAGGAAAGGGGAGGAGGGGTGGGCTCCGGATGAGGGTTTGGCGGCTGGTGGAGGTGGGGGGTGGGGTGGTCAGGGGTAATCAGATACCCATCTCTCCCTTTGACTTTCTGGAAAGTTGCCTTGGCGACAGGAAAATGTGGCGTTGACGAGCAGTTACAGTAAACATGGCTACAAAATGCCACAGGGGACGGGCAGGAAGGAAGGTGTCGTGTTCCACTGTTACTAGGCAGCGCTAGGCAACCAACTCCACTTAATAATAGGCATTTATGACATTGTTGTGTACAGCCTGTAGTCAGCACACCAAAAACCTCAGGACTGAGGTCAATCGTGTTTTGTTATAGGCTGCCTTTCCCTTCCTCTTCTATGTGTCTTTCTTTTCCTTTATTCTTTTTTTATTTGGCAATAACCACTACTACTTGAGGCTTTTGGGAAGTTGTTGTAGTGTTGACTGTTAAAATCTGTGTTGTATTCTCCAGGCAGTGTTCTGAATAATAACAGCCTCTCCTGAGTCATCAACTAGGCATGCTACCAACCAATAATGTAATCTCCGGCCCGTACTCCAGTCGCTCGTATATACAGGGAAATAATAGACTTGAAAGAGCTGACTTTTCTTTCTTTTTTTGTCTGGTGGAGAGAGAACACAAATAAAAACAACTGGAGGAAGAGAGGGCTTAGTGGAATGACATTAATGTCCTCACATCCTGTGTTATGCAGCAGCCATGCAACATGGGAGCGTTTACCGTCATTTTCTGCCCACCACCCCCCACCCCCTCCTCTGAGGAACTGTATACACTGGTAAACAGTCGGCGCTTAAGTTTAGAGTTGTGGTAACTTGTGTTGACTTATTCTGCTGCATGGCAGAGTGCCTGCTTACACTCACTTGGGTCTCACTCCCCATGTGCTTTTGAAGAGGAAAAAGATGTTTTATGCATTGTAGTGTATATTTGCATCTTACCTTTCATTTCGTTTGCATGTTTTTTTTTACATTTTTATAATCAGTAGTAATTGTTTTAGAATCAGTAGTATTACATACTGTAGTTACATAAAGTATATATATAAAGTATATATGGAAAATTTGATAATATGTTAATAGCAGCATGTATTCGTTTGCCGGAATGAAAGGCAAATTAATACAAGACTGCCATTTCATAAAATGAAACAGGATTGAAATAAAAGCAGGAATCAGTCAAGTCACACAGAGTGATCCGCAGAGCAGCCATGCCATCACTGACAAGTGAGAAAAGATGAAGGATGACAAACCCGGCTGATTCCTCTGTGACCTCCACCACAAAATTGTTCTGCATACTTTGGGCTTAGAAGTGTGGCGAGGCAACCTAAGATGAGACCCCCTGCTGTACTTTGGAGGTCCTCTCAGGACACCCCCCACCTCCCCAAATAATGCTCAGCCTAGCGCTCGCAGAAGACACCGTGCAGTCAAGCGTGAAAAGAAAGGGCTTGACTGGGTTTTTCTTTTTGGTTGGGTTTTATTTTTATTTTTTTTGCCTTGGCCACGCCGGGCGCTCGCGTTACCTCAGAAACGCTCATTTCGAGCGCTGATTATGGTGTACGGTTTCTCCAAAGACAAACAAAGAGCTCTAAATACAGTACGGCCAATTGGTAGGATCCTGCATCGGGGCGGAGGAAGCTGAAAAGAAACCAATTAGGAATCGGAAGCCACTAATTAAAAGCTCTGCTCTCAACAGATTGCATCAATTTTATTTGCTTTTTCCCTTTGTTGCCTGATTGTGGGCCCGCAATCTCCAAGCCAAGGGTGGTTGCACTCCAGCATGAAGTTTTTTCTCGGCACAAAGTGGGTCAACTGCTTTTATGCTTGAAAAATCCCAAAAATGCAACTATTGAATACTAAATGATTTGCTGGCGTTGGCTTTAGTGAGACGGAGAAAGCAATGAAGTACTCTCTGAAAGCACTAAATGTAGAGCAATGTCTTGTTGATGCAGTGGCTCGCTGGTTTGATAGATTTTTCCTGCTCTTGCCAATGTTATTTTTGTAGTGTGTTGTAAGTGGTCAATTTGACAATGCTCAGGTGGTTTAGTGGTTTACCAGCTCTTCATCTCCTGAACAGGATCCACAAAAACATTATAAACACAGCACGGATTACTGCGATGTTTCTGTTGTACTGATAAAAAACTCTTGTACAGATACTCTATAGCTACTCTACAGATAATATCTGTTAAAGCCACAATTTTCTTTTTACCTCCTCATAATACAATTATGACATTCATCCATTGTAGTCATACAATGGTGTGGATTGCTCCATCCTTCAATTCCAGTGTTAAGTTCTTCAGAAATGCTTTCACACCAGCACAGACTGGCAGTGTCGTATAAATATTAGTGTTATACTCTAAACCCTTTTTAAAAACTGTTCCAAATAGCTTTCCAATATTCATCTTTCCTGACCTTACACTCCCTGTTACATTATAGGCTACAGTACATATAATGGAATGTCAAATTGGCCTTCAAGCCAAAATAATACTAAAAAAGCTGTGTTTCTTCATGAATTATTAACCTCTTAAGCTTCGGGGCTATTTTTGAGTGTTTTTAAAGTTTTGCACAACGTCTACTTAGATGCTTCCTGTGTCTGCATACTTTGACCCATCATGAAGTGGCTGGTACCATTTGAAAGTAGAGACTCTGTAGAATCTTCAGGAAGTGACAGGAAGATTTTGTGATGTACTGCCAAGGACTTACAGGGGTTAGAACATCTTTTTTCTGAAATGCGTTCATGAAGACCCCCTAGAAATTACTACATTTCAGCAGTATAGCTGATACATTTGGCATTGGAAACATATTTAAGACTTCATCACAGGTCTACTGAAGCTGTTTGTCAAAGGAGAACTTGCTACATCTATATATGACCTTTCCCAAAACAATTATGTGTGGATATACACATCGTTTTGCCAAGTGTCTTTTTGGTATTTTTTTAGTTGGTCAAAATGCACCCCCCATAAGGTCCTACTGTACAAGAACCTTTTGAGCTAGAAGCCTTATCATAGTCACATATGAAAGCATACTCCTGGAGGTGTTATACAGTAATCAGCCATGGTTGGATATGCCTTTTGGGTAGTATTACAGAGATGTTGCTGTACAGTACTGTACGGTACTGTACACTATGTACAGTAAAAACATGGTAAGAAAGGGGTATTGTTGAGCAGATTTGAGATTCCTTTGTCCCTTGGTGTGATACAGAGGAGCTATATGACTCATTTGAAAACCTGGACTCTGGACTATCACTCAGTCTTTGAATGGAGTTTCTAGCTCTTGCTTTGAGGGAGCTGCAGTCATTCAAAGCAAATGAGCCAATACGAAGCTGTGTAAAACAGGACCTGCCTACTTCTCTTCTAAGGCTTGTCTTTCAGGGTAGGAATGTCACAGAGCCACCCCAGTGCTGCCCATGTAATCAGCAGAGTCTGGGGATCATGTGGAATATCATTGATCATGTGAAAAATATGGAAGTGTGGACAAAAACAGCACAATTCCTGAGGGGGAAAAACATGATCATTTTTTTCACAATAAAGTGGTTTTGTTTGACTGGAGTTGTACAACTTTTGGTTGAAATAAAGTAAAAAAAGACAACACTCTCATAAACCTTGGATTGTAAGAGACATTTTGAGACCATGCTGATAAGGATATGTTCATGTTTGGATGTCCACTCATCCTAGGAAGGTAGGGAGACATCAGGCGAGGGGTGCTTGAGGGGGTCAAATTTGAAAGGTGACATTGTGTAATAAATTGATAATAATGCACATACAATATGTTCAAATCTCTGTATAGTAGTGCTAGGTGTGTTCCTGAGGTTCTAAGCTTTCCAATGATATATAATGTTCCTGGGTTTATTACACCACCTGGATTTTAAACAATTGCGGAATGAAGATCAAGTTCAAGTTCAAAGTCATTGAACCCGGTACCGACCACCCCGAACTTTAAGAGGTTAAGGACGAATGTTGGTCTGTTCAGAGATTTTACAGTGCTATATGCCATTCACTTACTGCTTATATTCAAATCACTGGATATAAATTGTGTCTAACATATGCGTGAGAAATCATTTCACAGAAAAGACTTGCAAGCAACTGCAATGTGCAATCAAGTTTCACTAATTATTAAAGAACCACGACACTGGGTTTCCAGAGTTTCATATCGATTGTCATTCTCAGATTTTCTCAAGTCTCAATTCTGAATTTTCATTCTCATATCAATGCATTCTCAGACATAGCCAGGACCGGTACTACTGTGTATGACTATCATATTAAGTGGGGTTTCTTTTTTACTTGTTTTACTGAAGGGATTCATGGGATTGCTCATCCCAACTAATGACAATTCCATGTTCAGCAATGGGTTTACATTGTGCAAGGCCTGTGCAGTTTTTAAAAGGAGCATTTAAGTGCTGCATTGAACGGAATGTAGCAAAATAAGCGCAACAGGAGCTTAAAAGCGTTTCCAGGTCTGGAAAGATGGCTCCACTTTTTACGGCCGAGCGGGGATGTAAGGTAACAAGGAGGTAGAGACATCTCCCAGAGGCTCGAGTCAGGGATGATGGCGATAATTGGATGTGCTCGGCAACAACAAGAAAAAGCCCCTGAATCCTTGGCACACTCTGGCAGACCCCAAATGCCAGCGCAAGCATCCCATAATATTGTCTGCAGCTTTTCGCGGGGCCGACCTTGGGACCACATGGAGTCAGCCTTGACGTCCGATCCTTCCCACCATCAACCACGAGCACTACCTCCTCATCCCCGTCCCCAAAGGATATCAACATGTCCTCCATCCTGGTCGTCGTTTCCTTCCCAGGGAATGGCAAGAGTTGTGTGCTTCAAGAAGGGATGGTGGTGGTGGTCGTCAAGGAGTGGTGGTGGTGGTTGCGGATGGTTCGGGGACAAAGTTTTTTCCCCCTTTTTTTCTTTCTTTCCTCCAATGATGGAGAGACAGAAAAAGAGAGGAGAGAGGAAATAACTGAGACCTTGTAACTTCCCTTTCATTTCACCCCTAATCGTTTTTCCAGGCACGGACTAAAGAGGGACGGCTGGATTTTTCCTGTATGCTACACCTTGGCCTGCAGGAAATGTACAAAACAGGACAGCACATCACAATTCATTTCTTTAGACAGGCATTTTTTTCTATTTTTTTGTACTCTCTCTCTCTCTGTCTCTTTTGGAGAGCCAAAGCAAACATCTTCATTTGCACATCATCTTCTGCTGAGTCATAAATTACATCCATCTTGGGTCCTTGACCATTCATCATCATTTTTTCAGTCCAGTACGGGTGTGTGATTTAGTGGTTGCATTAAGCATGTCAAGAATACAAAATTTGTTGTTTTTCTTTGTCTTTTATTAAAATAACCATTTGCTGTCTTTTTGGTTCTGCATTAGCCAAATATCCAACTTTCTCGAGTACCTCTTTTTTCTTTTCCTTTTTTTGATCATATCCTTTTTGTTGTATTTTTGGTGCTGGTGTTACCAAAGGAAACACTAGTTTGACATCCACCTTGTGAGGGGATACTACTGTTTTTCTACTGCACTTTACTGAAGTTACCTTGAGGTACATTCCACAGTGCAAAATTGTGTAACTGTCAATCTCTTTCCATCTAGGATTATTGCGTTGTTGTTATTTGCAATAGATTGCAATAGATTTGCACTGCAACTGCATTGTGTTTACCCCTTTAGACGTCCTTTGTATTCAGTCAGTCATTCCCAAATTACTCGGAGCGTTTTGTTGAATTGCCTAGTCATTCTCCGCACGCAAGGTCCCTCTGCCGATGTATTATTCATTCAAATAAAAGTGGGGCGACTCCCAGACAAACCAACCCTCGGAAGAACGGCCTCAGACAGACGGTAGTCTGTACACTACCCTAGGACCACGCGGACACCGTGTCCCCTTCCCTTCGGGGCCAGTCGGCGCATTGTTACAGCAGTGGCAATGGGGCGGGCAGGCTGGGGCTAGTGCTGAAGAGAGGGACACAGAGGTGACTGTGTGCCTGCTTCTGTGTGCCTGCCGTCACCACCGGCACATTGAAAGGCTGCCCAGTTCTCCAATCAATGACCGCTGTTGTCTGCTGTGCCAAACGCTGTTTGCATGCCTTCTTGAATCGGTCTTAATTTTTTTTGTTCTTTTTATAGTTTTTTTGTCTGTCTCCCACTGCTCTCCCTCCCTCCTTTCCAGTCTCCTTTTTCCTTTCTTTCACTCTCTTTTTTGGACAATGGTTGAAAGGAACTCTTTTTTTTGTGAGAGTGGGTCCTGTTGCGTAACCAAGGCCAACAGTGAGAAGTAAATAATTAATAGATCGAATTTGTTTCATATTTGCCCTCATTTTCCTGGTGAATTCCCACAAACCCCTTTCTTGCCCCCCACCCTCACCATCATCCCTCAAGCTCCCTTTTTTTGCTCCTGCTTAGTACAGCACGGTGTATTGTGCAGGAACAGAGTGGCAGTTATTCACTGAAGAGGGACAGCATTCAGCATGACTGATGGCACAAAGGCAGCTTGCTTTTAGCTCTCTGTCTCTCTCCCTTCCCCTATCTCTCTCCCTCTCTCTATCTTTCTCCCTTGTCTCTCTCCCTGTTTCATTTTGTGTGTGTGTGTCTGGTGTTGGAAGTTATTTATTTTGACACTGTTAACTTAGTGGACACCCAATGACTATTCCTTGAAGAAATACATCGATAGAATGTTTTTATGACTCTCTGACATACATGTATTTGTTTATTCCTAACTAGACTGCCTGTGCAGTCGCCTTCGACTGCTTAAGGTATATCCCCGAAACGCGACGCTTCCAGTCCCCCATCATTCCTACCACTCCCGTCCACCATTTCGTAAATGTATATGATACATACAGACGTGACATGACGTGCATAGGCTTAAAACCAAACGACTATTGTGAAAATGAAGCAAAAAATGGGGCAAATGGTAATACTGTTTTAATGGTTCAGTGGATATACCACATTAGGTACAGTGTAATAACCAGTGTAACAATATTTAATACAATGTAATTTTTTTACTTACATCATGTGTATGTGCGTAAGTGGTATTACATGGTATTGCATATTGTTACACTGGTATTACACTAGTATTACATGGTATTACATGGTATTCACACACCAAATCTGGGACAAATCCATCCACCCGGTCAGAAGTTATGGACCAAACAAAAATTCGGCCATCTTGAATTCAGCCATCTTGAAAGTGTTGACCTCCCAACTCGAAGCAGTTCATGAACCTACCCTAGAGCATTCACACACCAAATCTGGGACAAATCCATCCACCCGGACAGAAGTTATGGACCAAACAAAAATTCGGCCATCTTGAATTCAGCCATCTTGAAAGTGTTGACCTCCAAACTCGAATCAGTTCATGAACCTGCCCTAGAGCATTCACCCAAAAAATCTGGGACAAATCCAAACATCCGTTCAAAAGTTATCGCGTTAACACGAAAGACCTTACGCGGCGGCGGACGCGGCGGCGGATGCGCACGCAAAACCATTACATCCCCGACGCTCCGCGTTTCGGGGATATAATTATAGTCAATTATATATAAACTTACTATACTAAAGAAACACAAGAGATGTTACAAACAAGCATATTGAGTTTGGCTTCTTCAAGGACAACCATCACATGGTTCCAGAATCCCCTTACAATGTACCTCAGACCTCGCCATTGAAGAGATGTTGTGACTCCTTGTGTGGTTTTCTATTGTGGAGCCTCTTTCCTCCAATCCCTGTGGTTTAGACGTAGGCACAAGGGATAAGCACGTCTTCATTGCCTCTTTTGTCTTCTGCTGTATGGAGATGTCCAAGGGGCCAGATGGAACTTCTTTTCTCCCCTGTTGCTGCAAGGCCTCTGTACATAGATTTCCCACCGTCGACATGGCCATGTCTAGCCCGAGACATTGTTGTTACGGTCACACAATCGTACAATTTCACATTGGCCAAGTTGGCCAACCAGGATGCATATTTTACCATTCCCTAACGTTTTCATGCTTTGTTAGACTTTCGGATTTGTTTTTGCCCAGATCTGTTGTTCTCAGGTCTTGGTGCACCTCAGGGTTTTGGATCCCATAGAGAAACTTGCACATAAACTTCACATAAATGACCACAAACAACACACACACACACACACACACGCACACACACACACACACACACACACACACACACACACACACACACACACACACACACACACACACACACACACACACACACACACACACACACACACACACACACACATTCTCACTGACATGCAGTCAGAGGAGAGGCGGAAGTGTGTGTTGTAATTATACAAGGGTGTGTATGTGGCTTGTGCACCTGTCATTGTCCATAAATGGCCTGTTATCACATTCTGCTGGGCATGCTGTTTTGGCGCCCTTGTGGGACAGCTCCCTGTGTTAGTGTGTGTGTGTGTGTGTCTGTGTCTGTGTCTGTGTGCGTGCATAGCGCCCACGCCTGGATGCATACATGCATGCTTGTGCGTGTGCGTGTCTTAGGGACAGCTCGTCAACATGCCTGTGTGTGTGTGTGTGTATTTGTACGTGTGATTTTGTGTTTGTGTGTGAATTTGAGTGTGTATTTTCCTTTTTTTACCCTAGCCTTCTTTTTTCTGACAATCAAGGAGGAATTATCTTCTTTCCGGAAAAAAACAAGGCAGCCCACTAATTTTAGATTGACTTGATTGAGCCTGGAGGCCAAGGGATCAGACCCACATCCGTTGAAAACCAGCAATGCTAATTCTAACCATAACACAGTTAACATGTGTTTTGCGCTCTCCCTAGCAAACACTGATTGGACAGTGCCTCTCTCTCTCTCTCTCTCTCTCTCTCTCTCTCTCTCTCTCTCTCTCTCTCTCTCTCTCTCTCTCTCTCTCTCTCTCTCTCTCTCTCTCTCTCTCTCTCTCCTTGCTCTCCATCTCCCTCTCTGGTTGCTCTCTCTCTCTCTCTACACCTCTTCCCCTCTTTTTCCTCTCCATCTCCCTCTCCGCTGTGTCCGTCGTTGGCTCCTTGGCCCTGCTCCCTGTGGCTCCCTGGCGCTGCCCCCTCTTTCTGCCGCTGTGGTGCAGTGCGGTGTGGCGACCGGGTGCGTGGGATGGTCCCATTCAGGGTGCTGCTTAGCTGGTGCTGTAGCCACTGCCATGGGATATATATATATATATATGCCCAACAGGGTGTATATGTATTCATGTATATAGCTGCCTGAAAACCAAAATAACCTCGTGTCACCCAATGAAGTTTAGTGCCATAGTATGCAGCAGCTTGTTCATTACAGGACGGTGACACTTCATGTTTGTTCGTTCATTCGTTTTGTTTGTTTGTTTGCCAGACCTCAGTGAAACTCTCT